>NC_069505.1:94187916-94237916 GCF_027579735.1 Bombina bombina | reverse complement strand
GTATCATGGCAGCATGGTTAAAGGGACAGTCAACTCCAAAAATGTTATTGTTTAAAAAGATAGATAATCCCTTTATTACCCATTCCCCAGTTTTGCATAACCAACACTTTTATAGAAATACACTTTATCTCAGTGATTACCTTGTATCTAAGATTTCTTTGACAGCCCCCAGATCACATGGCTATTTATTTGTTACCTATTGACTTGCATTTTAGTCAATTAGTGCTGTGTCTTCCACAATCCACGGACGTGAGCACAATGTTATCTATATGGCTCACATAATCTAGCAGTCTCCTGTTGTGAAAAACAAAAACAAAAGCATGTGATTAAGAGGCTGTCAATAGGGGCTTAGAAACGCCAGGAATTTAGAGGTTTAAAGGTTATAAAGTATATTAATATAACAATGTTGGTTGTGCAGAGCTGGGGAATGGGTAGTATAGGTGTCATCTATCTTTTTAAACAATAACAATTTTGGTGTTGACTGTTCCTCTAATTCATGTCCATGCCTCTGAAGGGGGCAGCTTGTGGCTCTATATAAATACATTTGAAGATGCCTCATGTTATTAAAGGTAACATAAGCTTTGTATCTGACCTCTTGTCCCTTTCCCTAATAATAATACCTGCTGGTCTGTTATCTGCCTATAGCACATCTTGTCCCTTCACTTAGCAATAGTGCTTGCTGGTCTACTATCTGCCTATAGCACATTGTCCCCCTTCACCTGCCAATAGTGTTGCTGGTCTGCTATCTGCCTATAGCACATCTAGTCCCTTCAACTGCAAATAGTGCTTGCTGGTCTGCTATCTGCCTATATCTCATTTCCCCCCTCACTTACCAAGAGTGCTTACTGGTCTGCTATCTGCCTATAGCACATCTTCCCCCTTCACCTGCCAATAGTGCTTGCTGGTCTGCTATCTGCCTATAGCACATTGTCCCCCTTCATTTACCAATAGTGCTTGCTGGTCTGCTATCTGCCTATAGCACATCTATTCCCTTCACCTGCAAATAGTGCTTGCTGGTCTGTTATCTGCCTATAGCACATCTAGTCCCTTCACCTGCAAATAGTGCTTGCTGGTCTGCTATCTGCCTATAGCACATCTTCCCCCTTCACCTGCCAATAGTGCTTGCTGGTCTGCTATATGCCTATATCACATCTAATCCCTTCACCTGCAAATAGTGCTTGCTGGTCTGCTATCTGCCTATAGCACATTGTCCCCTTCACCTGCCAATAGTGCTTGCTGGTCTGCTATCTGCCTATAGCACATCTTGTCCCTTCACTTACCAATAGTGCTTGCTGGTCTGCTATCTGCCTATAGCACATCTTGTCCCTTCACTTACCAATAGTCCTTGCTGGTCTGCTATCTGCCTATAGCACATCTTGTCCCTTCACTTACCAATAGTGCTTGCTGGTCTGCTATCTGCATATAGCACATCTTGTCCCTTCACTTACCAATAGTGCTTGCTGGTCTGCTATCTGCCTATAGCACATCTTGTACGTTCAGCTGCAAATAGTGCTTGTTGGTCTGCTATCTGCCTATAGCACATCTTCCTCCTTTACTTACCAATAGAGCTTGCTGACCTGCTATCTGCCTATAGCACATCTTGTCCCTTCACCTGCCAATAGTGCTTGCTGGTCTGCTATCTGCCTATAGCACATTGTCCCCCTTCACTTACCAATAGTGCTTACTAGTCTGCTATCTGCCTATAGCACATCTTCCCCCTTCACCTGCCAATAGTGCTTGCTGGTCTGCTATCTGCCTATAGCCCATTGTCCCCCTTCACTTACCAATAGTGCTTGCTGGTCTGCTATCTGCCTATAGCACATCTATTCCCTTCACCTGCAAATAGTGCTTGCTGGTCTGTTATCTGCCTATAGCACATCTAGTCCCTTCACCTGCAAATAGTGCTTGCTGGTCTGCTATCTGCCTATATCACATCTTCCCCCTTCACCTGCCAATAGTGCTTGCTGGTCTGCTATATGCCTATAGCACATCTAATCCCTTCACCTGCAAATAGTGCTTGCTGGTCTGCTATCTGCCTATAGCACATTGTCCCCTTCACCTGCCAATAGTGCTTGCTGGTCTGCTATATGCCTATAGCACATCTTGTCCCTTCACTTACCAATAGTGCTTGCTGGTCTGCTATCTGCCTATAGCACATCTTGTCCCTTCACTTACCAATAGTGCTTGCTGGTCTGCTATCTGCCTATAGCACATCTTGTCCCTTCACTTACCAATAGTGCTTGCTGGTCTGCTATCTGCCTATAGCACATCTTGTACCTTCAGCTGCAAATAGTGCTTGCTGGTCTGCTATCTGCCTATAGCACATCTTCCCCCTTCACTTAGCAGACCAGCAAGCTCTATTGGTAAGTGAAGGGGGACAATGTGCTATAGGCAGATAGCAGAACAGCAAGCACTATTGGCAGGTGAAGGGATAAGATGTGCTATAGGCAGATAGCAGACCAGCAAGCTCTATTGGTATCTGCCTATAGCACATCTTATCCCTTCACCTGCCAATAGTGCTTGCTGTTCTGCTATCTGCCTATAGCACATTGTCCCCCTTCACTTACCAATACTGCTTGCTGGTCTCCTATTTGCCTATAGCACATCTTCCCCTTCAGCTGCAAATAGTGTTTGCTGGTCTGCTATCTGCCTATAGCACATCTTCCCCCTTCACTTACCAATAGTGCTTGCTGGTCTGCTATCTGCCTATAGCACATCTTCCCCTTCACTTACCAATAATGCTTGCTAGTCTGATATCTGCCTATAGCACATCTTCCCCTTCAGCTGCAAATAGTGCTTTCTGGTCTGCTATCTGCCTATAGCACATCTTCCCCTTCAGCTGCAAATAGTGTTTGCTGGTCTGCTATCTGCCTATAGCACATCTTCCCCCTACACTTACCAATAGTGCTTGCTGGTCTGCTATCTGCCTATAGCACATCTTCCCCTTCACTTACCAATAATGCTTGCTAGTCTGCTATCTGCCTATAGCACATCTTCCCCTTCAGCTGCAAATAGTGCTTTCTGGTCTGCTATCTGCTTATAGCACATCTTCCCCTTCACTTACCAATAATGCTTGCTAGTCTGCTATCTGCCTATAGCACATCTTCCCCTTCAGCTGCAAATAGTGCTTTCTGGTCTGCTATCTGCTTATAGCACATATTCCCCCTTCACTTACCAATAGAGCTTGCTGGTCTGCTATCTGCCTATAGCACATCTTCCCCTTCAGCTGCAAATAGTGCTTGCTAGTCTGCTATCTGCCTATAGCACATTCTTCCCCCTTCACTTACCAATAATGCTTGCTGGTCTGCTATCTGCCTATAGCACATCTTCCCAATCACTTACCAATAGTGCTTGCTGGTCTGCTATCTGCCTATAGCACATCTTCTCCTTCAGCTGCAAATAGTGCTTGCTGGCCTGCTACCTATCTATAATAAAACTTTTACCTTAAGTGTCCCTTTATTTGACAATAGTGTCTGCTGTCGTAATACCTGCATATAGTATCTCTTGTCCCTTTAGCTACCAATAGTATCTGCTTATAGTACATTGTTCCCTTCACCTGCCTATAGTAGTTGTTGGCCTATAACCTGTCTATAACCCATCTCGTACCTTTAGTGTCTCTTGTCCCTATAGCTGACAATAGTGTCTGCTATCCTTACATCTGCCTATGGTATCTCTTGTCCCTTTAGCTGCCAAAAGGGTCTATTGGTCTTGTACCTGCCTTTAGTACCTCTTTCCCTTCACCTATAACACATCTTGTACCTTTTAGTGTCTTGTTCCTTTATCTGACAATAGTATCTGCTGTCCTTATACCTGCCTACAGTATCTCTTTTCCCTTTACCTGACAAAAGTAACTGCTAGCCTTTTACCTGCGTATAGCACCTGCTGTCCCATTACCTGTTCATTTACTTACTATACCTGACCATTGATGAGTTTCCACCTGTTCAAATAGAGAAAAGCATCGGTCATAACCTGCATCTATATTATCTCTAATACATATATTATGCTATTTGTCTCTGGCCTCTGTTTAACCTCTGACATGTCACTATATTAGGTCATTTGGTCTTATGTGGGATTGTGCCCTGTAACCTTTCACTGACATAAGGTCAATATGGTCCTAGGAAGAACAGGATCATAAACCACGTCACTGTCATTATGACACTTTACCCTTTTGTAGGATGAGAACATAAATCATGTCATTGTCATAATGTCACTTTCTTCTTATGTGGGGTAAAAACAAAACATATTTCATTGTCATTTGGTCCCTTTGTGCTTATGTTAGATGATAACATAAAACATGTCACTGTCATCATAACATTTTGTCCTTATGTAAGCTACAAACACAACTGTCATCATGTCACATGGTCCTATGTGGGACAGAATCATCAGACATCATAATTATGTCACTTTGCTCCTTTTAGAGGTGGAAGCAATGAACACATCACTGCCATTAGGTCACTGTTTTTTAGCTTGGTCCTGAAGCAACAAACTTTTTTAAGACCCTGTGCACAAGTTCTAATTTTTTCTCTGAGGCAATATGGTACTAGAGGCATAAAGTATGGCAGTGGAATACGGCCAGCAACAAATGACATGTGCCAATAAGTTGTTATGAACATTAAATTCGGCAACTGTGCCAAACTTCACCTTTCTTGGTTGGAATTGGGCATTTATTGGTCTGGGTGGGAAGTATAGGCAGATGGGTCTTGTCTGTGTGTTCCTCTGCAAACCAGGACATTTCTAAGGTATGAAGAGCTGCAGAGAGACAGGGGACAAAACTGGTTGGGAGCTTAGGGTTGTCACCTTTTCTGGAAAAAAATGCTGATCATTAACATAAATTTGCATAAAAAATAAGCAGCATAAATCAGGAACTAAAGCTGCTAGCACTGATTTTAAATGATCATTGCTGTAATTAGATTACAATATACTTACAAAAAATGTGACCATGATAACATCTTTATTTCTAAATTTAATTTTTATTTTGAAATTTGACCTAATCCTTACAAATACTGGCTGGGTGGTAACCCTATGGGAGCACTGATTTTCTTAATTTATTCTGATCTATTATGATAATAATAGACATTTTGTGATGTCAGTAGCAAACAAGTATTCAGGCACATTTTATATGTGATACAACTCACAATAACAGCTCTAGATATCAAACAGTTAATACTTAACCAGGTTTTCTGGTTCATCCGAAATAAGATATAGGGCTAGATTACAAGTGGAGCACTAAATATCGCTAAATACTGGGATATTCCTCCCCCCAATATTTGTTTTCTAGTATTAAATTATATAAGTTTGTAATAAAAAAAATGCCAGATTGTTTTTATATAGACACCCTACAACCCAATTACATCCATGGCTATGGCTCCCTTTATCCATAGTGTGATCTGGAGATGACACTCTAAACAGAGGGTCACTGTCTCACTGTGACTTGACTAGACTCTATAAGCCATTCAAAGAAGCACTACTAAATAGTACATGGTCTAGTAAATAAGTAAGTTGCATTGCCTCTCCAGCTGCTGCAGCCCACCAGGAAATCTCCTGGTGTCCTGGTAGGCCAATCCGGCTTTGCCTGTGCACATAGAGCACAATCTAGTGTGTGGATTGGTATGTGTGTATTTATGTATGTGTACATACACACATACCAATATATATATATCTATATATATCTATATATATCTATATATATATATATACTGTATATACATATATATATATATATATATATATATATACTGTATATACATATATATATATATATATATATATATATATATATATATATATATATATATATATATATATATATATATACACATACACATAAGCCTTTCCCATTCCAACACCTTGTCATATTAAATAAAAATACAATTTTCTTCTGAGTGAAAAACAATAGTATCTCAACTATTTCTTAACGGTGCTTTGTCTTAAGCGCACATTGGTTTAGAGCACCTTCGGGTAAGCGCTCATGCGAAAGCTAGAAAAAAGTTTTGTAGAGATCCCCATAGAAGTCTATGAGGTGAGTCAGTTAGCGAGCCCTACGACCTCCAGATGTTAGCGCACCTGAGGCTTTCGCTCGAGCACAACCATTTTACTTTCAAATTGTAATATGAGCGCAAAAATAAGAGCACTATTGATTTAACTTGAGTGCTCAACAGCACTAATATTTTTGCACTTCACTTAATCTAGGCCATAATCCTCAAATAGCCTAAAATTTCTTTACTTAAAAAATGAACTATATGGCCATTAATATTATGTTTCTTTCCTACTATGGGCTCTTTTCCATTGAGCCGTAATTAGGTTTGCGTGTGCTCGCAAACCGTAAAATAAGCTGTCGGAAGCAATATCTTTAACCCAATGAATTGAACAGCCAATAGGATTATAGTAGCTCTCATCCTATTGGCTCATTTGAAAATGTCAGCCAATAGGAATGCAAGGTACCCCATTTTTAAACAGGTAACCTTGCATTCAATCTTCAGTGTGTGGTGGTGATCGTATGAAGAGGATGCTCCACGCTGGATGGCTCCGCGGTCGCTGATCCTGTTCCGTGGTAACCTCCGCTCCTTGTCACCTTGGTCCTGGATGAAGATAGAAGAGGTCCCTGCGCTGGATGAAGATATCGCCTCCTGGAAAAAGACCTTCTCCGCCGGACTTGGGGAATGGTGAGTACCTTTTGTTGGGGTTAGACTGTTATTTTAATGGGCTGCAAAAGAGCTGATTGCCCTTTTTAAGGGCAATGCCCAAACAAATGCCCCTTTAGGGTCAATGGGTAGCTTAGGTTTTTTTTTAGTGTTAGGTTTTTTTATTTTGGGGGAGTTTGGTGGGTTGGGAGTTTACTGTTAGGAGTTAATTTTTATTTTTAGGTAAAAGAGCTGATCGCTTTAGGGCAATGCCTTACAAAAGGCCCTATTAAGGGCTATTGGTAGTTTAGTCTTGGATTGGGGGTCTTTTTATTTGGGGGGGGCTTTTTATAGGGGTATTAGATTAGGTTTAATTTTTTTATTTTGGATAATTTGGGGGGTTTTTCTGTAATTTTAGACCTTTTTATTTTTTGTAATTTTTTATTTAATTATTGTAATTTAATGTTAGGTTTTATTTTTAAATTAATGGACCAGTCAACACAGTAGATTTGCAATGCAATAGCACTTAGTCTAAACTTCAAATGAGTAGTAGATTTTATTCCTGACAATTTTAAAACTTAGCGGATAGATTACGAGTTGTGCGTTAAGCTGAAAAAGCAGCATTAAGAGGTCCTAACGCTGCTTTTTCACTACCGCTGGTATTACGAGTCTTGCAGGTTTAGGGGCCCCGCACACTTTTTTGGGCTTACCGCAAAACGATTTACGTAAACTTCGTAAACCCTTTTTTCTATGGGCTTCCATAGCGCCGGTATTACGAGTCTGTCCTGGGAGGCCAAAAAGTGAGCGGTACACCCTCTAACTCCAAGTTCCATAACTTATTCTAAAGTCAGTAGTTAAGAGTTTTATGGTACATCTTCTATCTTCATCCTTCCGACGCGGAGCGGCTCCATCTTCAAGACATCCGGCGCAGAGCATCCTCTTCAAACGACGTCTTCTTCCGAATGAATATCACTTTAAGTGACATCATCCAAGACTGCATCCCTTAGATTCCGATTGGCTGATAGAATTCTATCAGCCAATCAGAATTAAGGTAGAAAAAATTCTATTGGCTGATTGGATCAGCCAATAGGATTGAACTTCAATCCTATTGGCTGATTGGATCAGCCAATAGGATTGAGCTCACATTCTATTGGCTCATTGGAACAGCCAATAGAATGCCAGCTCAATCCTATTGGCTGATTGCATCAGCCAATAGGATTTTTCTACCTTAATTCCAATTGGCTGATAGAATTCTATCAGCCAATCGGAATCTAAGGGACGCCATCTTAGATGACGTCACTTAAAGTGATATTCATTCGTAAGAAGACGTCGTTTAAAGAGGATGCTCTGCGCTGGATGTCTTGAAGATGGAGCCGCTCCGCGTCGGAAGGATGAAGATAGAAGATGCCGTCTGGATGAAGACTTCTGCCCGTCTGGAGGACCACTTCTGCCGGCTTCATTGAGGACATCTTGCCGCTTGAATGAAGACTTCTCCCGGTAAGTAAATCTTCGGGGTTAGTGTTAGGATTTTTTTAAGGGTGTATTGGGTGGGTTTATTTTTTAGGTTAGGGACTTTGGGCCTGCAAAGGAGCTAAATGTCCTTTTAAGGGCAATGCCCATCCAAATGCCCTTTTCAGGGGTGCTTAGGTTTTTTTTAGTTAGCTTTTTATTTGGGGGGTTGTTTTTGTGGGTGGTGGGTTTTACTGTTGGGGGGGTTGTTTGTATTTTTTTTTACAGGTAAAAGAACTGATTTCTTTGGGGCAATGCCCAGCAAAAGGCCCTTTTATGGGCTATTGATAGTTTAGTTTAGGCTAGGTTTTTTTTTATTTTGGGGGGGCTTTTTTATTTTGATAGGGCTATTCGATTAGGTGTAATTAGTTTAAAGATCTGTAATTTGTTTTTTATTTTCTGTAATTTAGTGTTTGTTTTTGTGATTTAGCTAATTTAATTTATTTAATTGTATTTAATTTAGTTAATTTATGTAATTGTAGTGTAGTGTTAGGTGTTAGTGTAACTTAGGGTAGGTTTTATTTTACAGGTAAATTTGTCTTTATTTTAGCTAGGTAGCTATTAAATAGTTAATAACTATTTAATAACTATTCTACCTAGTTAAAATAAATACAAACTTGCCTGTAAAATAAAAATAAACCCTAAGATAGCTACAATGTAACTATTAGTTATATTGTAGCTAGCTTAGGGTTTATTTTATAGGTAAGTATTTAGCTTTAAATAGGAATAATTTAGTTAATTATAGTAATTTTATTTAGATTTATTTAAATTATATTTAAGTTAGGGGGTGTTAGAATTAGGGTTAGACTTAGATTTAGGGGTTAATACATTTAATATAGTGGCAGAGACGTTGGGGGCGGCAGATTAGGGGTTAATAAGTGTAGGTAGGTTGCGGCGACATTGGAGGCGGCACATTAGGGGTTAATAAATATAATGTAGGTGGCGGCGATGTTGGGGGCAGCAGATTAGGGGTTAATAAGTATAATGTAGGTGGCGGCGGTGTCCGGAGCGGCAGATTAGGGGTTAATAAGTATAATATAGGTGTCAGCGATGTCGGGGACAGCAGATTAGGGGTTAATAAGTGTATGATTAGGGGTGTTTAGACTCGGGGTTCATGTTAGGTTGTTAGGTGTAAACATAACTTTTATGTCCCCATAGAAATCAATGGGGCTGCGTTACTGAGTTTTACGCTGCTTTTTGGCAGGTGTTAGACTTTTTTTCAGCCGGCTCTCCCGATTGATGTCTATGGGGAAATCGTGCACGAGCACGTACGACCAGCTCACCGCTGGTATTGGAGTGCGGTGAGGAGCACAATTTTGCTCAACGCTCACTTCTTGTCTTTTAACACCGGGTTTGTAAAAACCCGTAATACCAGCGCTGTAGGTAAGTGAGCGGTGAGAAAAAACTGCTCGTTAGCACCGCACAGCTCCTAACACAAAACTCGTAATCTGGCCGTATGTCTTTTTCTACTCCCCCTGTACCATGTGACAGCCATCAGCCAAACACAAATGCATACACATACCATGTGACAGCCATTCACAAATGCATACACACTTATTCTTGCACATGCTCAGTAGGAGCTGGTAACTCAAAAAGTTTAAATATAAAGAGACTGTTCACATTTTGTTAATAGAAGTAAATTGGAAAGTTGTTTAAAATGGCATGCTCTATCTGAATAATTAAAGTTTAATTTTAATTGAGTGTTCCTTTAATATTAGGAATTTTTATTTTAATTGTAAATTAGGATTTTTTATTTTAATTGTAATTTAGGATTTTTTAAATTTATGTAATGGGGGTTAATTTAGGGGGTGTTAGGTATTTGCGTTGTGGGGGATGGCGGATTAGGGGTTAATAGTTTGAATAGCTAGATTGCGTTGTGGGGGATGGTGAATTAGGGGTTAATAGTTTAAATAGCTAGATTGCAATGTGGGGGAATGGTGGTTTAGAGGTTAATACATTTTATTGTTAGTTGTGATGTGGGGGCATGGCGGATTAGGGGTTAATAGTTTAAATAGGTACTTTGCGATATGGGGAAATGGCGGTTTAGATGTTATTAACTTTAATAGATAGTTTGCGATATGGGGGTTGGCGGATTAGGGGTTAATATATTTATTAGTTATTGCGGTGGGGGGTGGCGGTTGAGAGGTAGTTATTGCGCATGCGTTAGGTGTTTGATTTGAACTGCGAGCGTCAGGGAAAATAAACGTGTCACACGTATGCAGCGCCGTATATGCGATTGAGTTTACTGTAAGGTCGGGTTACCATAGTAACCTAATAATGTTTTAGAAATCCGGCATTGGGTGGAAGCATTAACACAACGCTAACTTATACCTACATGAAAAGAGCGACTGCACGCAAAACGCAAACTATTTTAATGGAAACCTGGTACTAAAATGGAGCCATAAATTACTTTTAGCTGCAGGCAACTTCAGTAGGTTACGGCTCCATTTTTAACGACTCAATGGAAACAAGCTCAGTTTTATACTAAATTAAAGTCTTATGTGTATAGAATTTTCTCAATCCTGATAGGTTAATCAGGTTATCCAAACAAAATTGCAGATAGGTAGATTGACAGTCAAAATCAGTCAGAAGAGTGGGCATATTCAGGTATGACAAATTCTGCCTCTTTGAGGATTAGGTGTTAGAGCTACATAGGAGGGGCTACTGATAGACTGATGAGGAAGCATGTAAGGGGGTTATATTTTATGGGGTACTTGCAATGGATAAGAGGGGTTTGCTGATCATGTAGGTTGTTGTTAGGGTAGTGCAGTTAGTATGGTAGAGGTGGTGAACAGGTCAGTCCAGTCAGTTTTTTTTGCAGTTGAGGGTCACTGTAAGGGTTAACAGTAGCAGGGAGGTTGGATAGGTCAATAGACAGTGACCATAGCTGGTGACAAATCTTGCTGGCTGCCCATTGATTTTCTTTTGCCTTTGGCCAGGGAGTTTATTTTTAAAGTGTGGGGACATAGTTTTCCCAGTCTTCATAGTTGCTACAGTATGTTTATCCATAAAAATACCCCCAGAACAAACTTCTGTATATTGAACTGGCTGCTGGAGGCTATTAATAAGTTGATAAATATTGTGACACAACTGCTGTTTGTATTCTGACTCACCTGGTATCTGTCCTATTAAGTAAAGCATGAGTAATGACTAAGATAACAGATAAAAAAATATTGCTTGAGAAAGAGAATGTAGAATATAGGAGCTTTTATATCAGCGTCCCATGTGAGAAACAACTTAATGTCTGTTAATCATTTATTTTTAAAACACCGAAACTTTAAAGGCTGATATGGTAGTGGCCAGTTTCTTGTAAACAGGAAATTCACAAAGTCGGCAAAAAATAAATAAACAAATTCTAGGGACACCTTGTGGTTGAGCAATCAAATATGCAGGTTACGGGAGTATTGATCATTGTTTTATCTCCACAACACTAATTGTAAGTTGCAAATTATAAGCATAAAATATTAAAGGGACATTCCAGTCAAAATTTACATGCACATAGATGAAAAAATTACATATTTGAATAGAAACACCTTTGCAATATACATGTATTGGCAAAAATGCTTATAGTGGTCTTGTAAATGGTGCTCCAGAAATGGACAGGTTTCTAAGCATACATCCCTGCTTTTCAACAAAAGATACCAAGAAAATGAAGAACAATTAATAATAGAAGTAAATTAAAAAATCACATAATCTATGTGAATCATGAAAGAAAACATGTTGAGTTTCATATCCCTTTAAATACAAACGTTTCAAGTTAACTGGGATAGTGGAATACAAAGAGAGAAGCGCTCAATCGTCTGGGGTTGTCATGTTTCTTGTTCAGAGGAGAATAGCCTGGTATTTCGGGGCTGGACTGACCTTACTTGGCGGGATCAGACTGATATACTTCAGGAAAGTTTTCCTCTGTGAAAAGCACACTGGTCTAAAAGAGGCTGCTTCCGGGTGGTAAATCGCCATAGAACTAGCTGATGAGCTGTTGTTCATTCCTGGTAGAGCGCTTCTCTCTTTATATGCAAATTAATATGACCCTGGGGAAGTCTCCCTTTAGGTGATGGGGGAAGCCAGACGTGGACTCCTTGCCCAGTGTGCTTAGAGGAATGTGGCTGCACCTTACTGACAAGGCCCATAGGAGGCCGAAACGATCGTCTGGGGTTGTCATGTTCCTTGTTCAGAGGAGAATTGCCTGATATTTCGGGGCTGGACTGACCTTACTTGGCGGGATCAGACTGATATACTTAAGGAAAGTTTTCCTTTGTGAAAAGCCCACTGGTCTAAAAGAGGCTGCTCCTGGGTGGTAACTCGCCATAGAACTAGCTGATGAGCTGTTGTTCGTTCCTGGTAGAGCGCTTCTCTCTTTGTATGCAAATTAATATGAACCTAGGGAGGTCTCCCTATGGATGATGGGGCAAACCAGACGTGGACTCCTTGCCCTGTGTGCTTAGAGTAATATGGCTGCACCTCACTGACGAAGCCCATAGGAGGCCAAAACGATCATCTGGGGTTGTCATGTTCCTTGTTCAGAGGAGAATTGCCTGGTATTTCGGGACTGGACTGGACTGACCTTAGTTGGCGGGATCAGACTGATATACTTCAGGAAAGTTTTTCTCTGTGAAAAGCAGAACTGGGCTAAAAGAGGCTGCTCCTGGGTGGTAAATCGCCAAAGAACTAGCTGATGAGCTGTTGTTCGTTCCTGGTAGAGCGCTTCTCTCTTCGTATGCTAACTGGGATAGTGGATTAATCTGTTTGATTATACTTTTTAATGGGCCTCCCTTTCTTTGTTTCTTCTCTTTTTTCTAGTTCACTGTTTCAATATAAAATGTTTGACAAACAAGAAAACGTGCAATTGCTTCATATTTGTGAACGTAACATAGTTGGGGTTAATAATAAAGTGTCTCTCAAAATAGATTTTCCTCTTGAAGTTTGATTTATTCTCTTCCTCAAGCACAGTTCAATCACTTTAAAAAATGTTTTTGCTACATGTGCAAAATTATGTTTGGGATACGTGGTTGCTGAATCTTACTGTGTATACATGTTTTAGTGGTGCAACAGAAATTATCTGTGTGCTTAATAAAATATCTGAAAATAGGGTACATGAGAAAAAAGTCTATTTGTGTTAGAATTATTTTTCTGACACTTAATTGCAGTAAGTATGACAATATGATTGCATTGATCCTACAACAGAGCTCCCAAGTTGCATGGCTCCCAAAGGGTTAAAGTAACTGTGGTGCTTATTTCTGGCTCTCAGAGGGTTAAGTTTTTGTGTGTTGTGTGTCTACATGGGGAAATGTATGGGTGCCTGTGTATGTCTGTGCATGTAGATGTCTATCGGTGCATGTGTGTGTCTGTGCATAGGGATGTCTGTTAGGTGCCTGTGTGTGTGTGTATGTGCATGTAGATGTCTATGGGTGCCTATGTGTGTCTGTGCATATGGATGTCTGTTAGGTGCTTATGTGTGTGTATGTGCATGTAGATATCTATGGGTGCCTGTGTGTGTCTGTGCGTGTCTATGCATATGAATGACTTTAAGTGTGGGTAAGTGAACGTGGCTGTCTATGGGTGACTGTTTGTGCATGTAGATGTCTATGGATGCTTGTGCATATGGATGTCTATGGGTGCCTTTGTGTGTCGGTGCCTGTGTCTGCTTGTGGATGTCCCTGAGGGACTGTGTGTGTGTGCACACAAGTTTTGTGTCTGTTTTTAATACTTAATGACAGAGACATGGAAGGATGCAGTTTAGAAGGGGGGGGCACATTTTAGAATGTTGCTCTGGGAATCAGATTCTCTAGAAACTGTGCAAAACAAGATACAACTGTATCAACATCTGTCAGAGGATGCAAGAATATGAGCCAGATTCTCTATAACACTCTGGTCTAGCAAGATTCTACAAGATGCCATGTCAGTATTACAGGGCCACTCAGACATTGGTTTAAAGACAATTTCTTTACCTTGGGAACTGTATATCTCATTAAAGAGACAATAACACCTTGATAATTGTATTATATGTATAAAGAAGCAACTTTTCATTATTTATTGTGCCCTCTTTCTATGTAATTTAACTGTGAAAATGTAAGCAACTTCTGACTTTCAGACCTTGAAATTCACCTCCTGACTTATCAAGGCTAACTCTGCTACAGATATGCCCCTAATTGGCTTTAACTGAGAACAACTGTGAAACAATTCACTTAATACTAACTTTACAACAGTGACTAGCCTGGTTGTCTGCAAACAAAAACCCATATTGGCTCCTCCTACTAAGGAAAATTGTGGGTGCAGTTTAGCTATCATAAATAATTGCTGTAAAAAGGATGTTAATTTGCTTTTAAAAATGTTAAGACTTGGCTGATATGTTATTCTATAGCAATAGTAATTACAAGGTGTTTACTGTCCCTTTAAGGGGAGTTTACAACTATACTTTATGTTAAGGAGAGACACATACTTTGCGGTATAATGCTCAGTAATATAAGCTGATTATTAATTTATTTAGTGTCCATTACTTCCTGACACATCCCCACAAGGGGGCTGGGTTCTCTACAGGAAGCCATATTTAGCTTGATGTCATAAATCTTCTAAAATAGTTTAAACTGGTTTACTATTCAGTGAAAGCAAGAGAGACAGGAAGTCAGTTTCTGCCCATGCTCAGAAGAGGCAGAATGCAACCTAAGTTCTCAGCATGTCTACTCACTTATCTAGCTGTAGTCAGGGGCTACACTTTTTAAATTTCTAAATGCTCATTTTACAAGAAACAAATGGCTAGATTACAAGTTTTGCATTATGAGCAGCGCGGTGCTAACTTGCAAGTTATTGTCACCGCTCACTTACCTACAGCGCTGGTATTACAGGTTTGCCAAAACCCGGCGTTAGCAGGCAATATTGCAGCATAAAGCAAAATTGAGCTCCATACCGCACTCCAATACCAGTGCTGTGATGAGCTGGTTTTACATGCTCGTGCACAATTTCCCCATAGACATCAATGGGGAGAGCCGGCTTAAAAAAGTCTAACACCTGCAATAAAGCAGCGTAAAGCTCCGTAACGCAGCCCCATTAAAGTCTATGGGGAAACTAAATTTATGTTTACACCTAACACCCTTACATAAACCCCGAGTCTAAACACCCCTAATCTGCTGCCCCCGACATCGCCGAAAACCTACATTACACATATTAACCCCTAATCTGCCGCCCCCAAATGTCGCCGCCACCTACCAACACTTATTAACCCCTAATCTTCGTCCCCAATGTCGCCGCCACCTACATTACACTTATTAACCCCTAATCTGCCGCCCCCAATGTCGCCGCCACCTACATTACAGTTATTAACCGCTAATCTGCCGCCCCCGACATCACCGCCACCTACATTATACTTATTAACCGCTAATCTGCCACCCCCAACGTTGCCGCCACTATACTAAAGTTATTAACCCCTAACCCTAACACCCCCTAACTTAAATGTAATTAAAATAAATCTAAATAAAACCTACTATTAATACCTAAATAATTCCTATTTAAAACTAAATACTTACCTGTAAAATAAACCCTAAGCTAGCTACAATATAACTAATAGTTAGATTGTAGCTATCTTAGGTTTTATTTTTATTTCACAGGCAAGTTTGTATTTATTTTAACTAGGTAGACTAGTTAGTAAATAGTTATTAACTATTTACTAGCTACCTAGCTAAAATAAATAAAAATGTACCTGTAAAATAAAACCTAACCTGTCTTACACTAACACCTAACATTACACTACAATTAAATAAATTAATTAAATACAATTAACTAAATTACAAAACAAAACACTAAATTACACAAAATATTTTTTTTATCAGATATTTAAACTAATTATACCTAATCTAATAGCCCTATCAAAATAAAAAAGCCCCCCCCCCCCAAATAAAAAAACCCTAGCCTAAACTAAACTACCAATAGCCCTTAAAAGGGCCTTTTGCGGGGCATTGCCCCAAAGAAATCAGCTCTTTTACCTGTAAAAAATATGTACAAACAACCACCCAACAGTAAAACCCACCACCCTCACAACCAACTCCCCAAATAAAAACCTAAATAAAAAACCTAAGCTCTCCATTGCCCTGAAAAGGGCATTTGGATGGGCATTGCCCTTAAAAGGGCATTTAGCTCTTTTTCAGCCCAAACCCTAATCTAAAAATAAAACCCACCCAATAAACCCTTAAAAAAACACTAACACTAACCCCCGAAGATCCACTTACAGTTTTTGAAGACCCAACATCCATCCTCAACGAAGCCGGGAGAAGTCTTCATCCAAGCGGCAAGAAGTCCTCAACGAAGCCGGGAGAAGTCCTCAACGAAGCAGCCGAAGTCTTCATCCAAGCCGGCAGAAGTCTTCATCCAGAGGACATCATCTAACTTCATCCATCCGGCGCGGAGCATCCTCTTCAATCAACGTCTTCTTGCAGAATGAAGGTTCCTTTAAATGACGTCATCCAAGATGGTGTCCCTTGAATTTCTATTGGCTGATAGAATTCTATCAGCCAATCAGAATTAAAGGTGAAAAAATCCTATTGGCTGATCCAATCAGCCAATAGGATTGAGCTTCAATCCTATTGGCTGATCCAATCAGCCAATAGGATTGAGCTCACATTCTATTGGCTGATTGGAATGTTACAGCTTTATAGCACAAAACCCATAACTACTGACTTTCAGTTTACGGTATGGATCTTGACGGTATTGGCTGTACCGCTCACTTTTTGGCCGGACAGTCAAACTCGTAATACCGGCGCTATGGAAGTCCCATTTGAAAAGGACTTTTTGAAAGCTGCGGTAGTTACGTTGCGTTACGGCCAAAAAGGTGTGTGGTACACCTATACCTGTAAGACTCGTAATAGCAGCGGTAGTTAAAAAGAGCCATAACGATGCTTTTTCACTCATACCGCAAAACTCGTAATTTAGCCGAAAGCAAGTTGTTTTGCTGTTTTTTTTTCTTATCACAATCTGTTTCTTTTTATGTTTATTTTGAGTTTAAAAAGAATAATATATATATATATATATATATATATATATATATTTATATTCATATTATTTAAATATGTCACCATTTTAATTTTTTATTTATTCTTGGGATAAATATACTTGCTTCATGGTAAAATGCAGCTGTATGTTGTTTTGTGTTTAAATGCATTTGTTTTTATAGTACCTTAACTGAATTAACCATGTAAATATAAAGCTCAGTACATAGCAAATTACTAGTGGAATATTATTAGACTATTTATTGTTCATTTAAATGGATACTAACATCAATTTTTAATTTGTTGTATCTAAAATCTAGAATTATTTGTGTTTTTATTTTTTTAAAAGATGTTTCTGTCCTGAATGGTTTTCATTCTGGTGGAGGTATGTCGTTTTCCCTGGGGATGAGCTCTACTCAAACACTCACTTCCTGCTAGTTCCAACATTAATTTAATGAATTATGGCCGTGCAAAATAATATTTTAACTCTTAATTGCTCTTTCTGTGTGTGGTGTATAGTATTGTTTTATTTTTTTAAGGTCCCTTTAAAGGGACAATGTATTGATTTTTTTTTTACTAATCCCTTTATTACCCATTCCCTAGTTTTGCCTAACCAACACTATAATATTAATACACTTTTTACTTCAGTGATGATCCTATATTTAAGGCTCTGCAGACTGCCCCTCATCATGCTATTAAAAGACATGCATTTTAGACAATTAGTGCTGACTCATGAATAACTTCACAGGAGTGAGCACAGTGTTATCTTTATGTCACACATGAACGTGTAATGTCTTGCTGTAAAAAGCTAATAAAATGAACCAAGATAATAGACATTCTATAGTGGCTTAGAAACAGGCAGAAATTTAGAGGTTTAAAGGTTACAAAGTATGTTAATATAACAATGTTGGTTGTGCAAAGCTGGGGAATGGGTAGTATAGGGGTTATCTATCTTTTTAAACAATCATTTTTTTTAAGTAGACTGTCCCTTTAAGTAAAACACTGTTAGGATTGCTTGTGAATTCACTTACTTCTTTGTATCCAGGAATACTGCTGATCAACTGTGATCGCTAGCACATTGCTGAAAGCCTAAGGGTCAGATTACAAGTGGCGCGCTATTTAGTGCTCTCGCTCACGTGCAAACGCCACCAGAAGTAATATTTTAATGCCCACGGGTTAGCAGGCTTATTACAAGTTGAAAGTAAAATGTTTGCGCACAATCGAAAGGTGACGCACGCTAACTTGAGGACTCTGGATTTTGCAAACGTGTTAACTGTTTCTCCCCATACACTTTAATGGAACATGCAAACTGAGAAAGAACCTAACACTTACCGCACGCTCACCCGACACGCATTAGACTAACTGTGCTAACTCAAAGGTAGTTATGAATATTTTACTATTTTACATTCCAATGCTCTTCAAATAGAAGAAAATGTTTTATTTAGCTATCACATTACCAGCACATAGCTATCTAAAATGTGTGAAAAAAGAAGAAAATAAACAGAGCGCCTCTAAAATAAGGGAAATTATAAATAAAATCAACAACTACTACCTAAAAGCATATGATCACCATAATAATAACATACACATATAAAAGGTACTCTCGTTTTGTGCGTGGAGAGCTACAGTACAAAAGTGTAAGCACAAGTAATATACATATAGAATCAACGATCAAGAAAATATAAAATGTCCCAACATCAATGTGAAAATGAGAAACTCCAAACCATGAAAACTTTAATGGAAAGGAAAAAAGGCAATTGATCTATTCACAGAAGCCACCTCAATCATATGATGTAAGGGAATCGTGTGATGACGAGAGGGAGACGTATCCCACGTTGTCATACCACCTCGTGAAATCTGGAGTAGGGAGAAACGTCTGTCCTACGCAATGATGTGTCTACGCTCCCACAACCATCTGAAGTGGGAAAGAAGCAGAGAGGCATATAATAGTGTAATTCTGTTTTTTTAAAAGCACATGATCGATATAAAAGCATGCAATAAGAAACACACTCACATCTTCCAACCTCAATCATGTATGAGGTATCAATACAAATGTAAATTCATAAATCGAGATATCCCTCTGTCAGCCAAGGAGACTGTGACTGTGTGTAGAGAGCGTTTCTTTTTTTAGTGTGTATGCAAATGAGCGCCCGTTAAGCCAGTGTCTTTCTTGCTGAATAGCGGTTGTTGATAGTGAGAGGTGAAGGTAATCAACACTTTCTGTAAGACATATAATTACTAAATCTATGTGAATCAACAAAAGCCAGGCATCCGAAACCAAATCCTTACGCATTTCGAAGAAACAAGTTCTTCTGCATCAGAGGTAGTAGGACGGTCTTACGAAGCGTGTTGATTACCTTCACCACTCACTATCAACAACCGCTATTCAGTGAGAGAAATACCCAAAGCAACACACCCTCTTCAATATTTCAGCGAATTGAGAGGGGAGATCTTAGACAGGGGTAAGATGCCATTGTAGGAGTACTTTGAGATATAGCTTGTATAAAGGGAAGCAGTAAACATCCCTTCTAGTTAACGCTATAGCCCTTCTCCAGATCAAAGGCTTGTGTGAGGATGAAAGAGATTCTTCCCATTGTCATATGGGAGGAGATTTAAGAAAGAGTGGGGACCTCAAAATGTCTTCATAAGAGAAATGGAGGAGTTTCCATTTGGTATTACATGAGTCCCATATCTTCTCCCATCTAGTCCTATCCTTGAGAAGGAATACCAGTAAAACCCCAGGATTTCAAAAAACGACTTAGTCTTAGGAAATAAAAAATTTGAGAGAAATCCATGATTAGACATAATTGCATCACCACCATATATGTCTTAAACTGTAATTGTTTTCTTTTCTTGTCGCAAATTAAGCCTCAAAGTGTTTGGGAGTAGATGGGCTAGTGTTGGAATGTTGTGAAGTTTATCCCAAAATTTAAGGTTGGATGCAATAATAAAGTTATCAAAGAGAGTTTTTTTGTCTATTGTGCTTGGCAAGCCAATAGAAGTTGCATAATAGAAGCCCATGGAGGAGACATGCTTGCTATAGTTCCATCCATTGACTATCCAGCTTGTGATTACTCTATAAAGTTATATGCCAGAGTCTCGCTGCTCCATGGTAAACCAATATATTTGGAACAGTAGCTCCTCCAGATAAAATAGGTTGTTGCCAAATTTTGGTAGCTACTCTCTTTATTTTGTTTCTTCAAATAAATGACGAGGTATGGGGAGAGGGTGAAATAGATATGTGAGCTTAGGTAAGAGTCATTTTAAAACCTGCAGTTCTACCTAGCCAAAAGAGGGATGGAACATTCCATTTGTCTACACAAGCTTTAATAGAGGTAAGTAAAGGGGAAACATTTGCTAAAATAATTTTATTAAGATTGTGTGAGAGATATATCCAAAGATGTTTGACATATAGGGGACAATTTATCAAGCTCTGTATGAAGCTTAATGCCCCTTGTTTACGGCAAGCCTTCAGGCCGATTGGCCACGAATCTGCAGGGGGCGGCATTGCACCAGCAGTTCACAAGAACTGCTGGTGCAATGATAAATGCTGACCACTAAGTTGACCAACTAAGGGCAGATTACGAGTGGAGCGCAAATATTTACACACGAGCGAAAAGGTTTTTTTTGCGGGTGTTTGCGTACGTTGGGTTTTTCACTCGTATTACAAGCTGAAAGTAAACACTCATCAGGATAGCGCTTCCTCAGAGCTCTAGTTTCGCAAAACAAAAAAGTATCACAAAACTACATTACAAAGTACAGCTACACTCATAATAACAGCATCTAATAAAAAAAATTCGGCTTTTTACTCACGTCGGGTTAGTTTGCGAGCAAAAATGGTTTACTTTAAACTTGTAATACGAGCACTACTCGATGCGTGCAAAAAGCTTACTTCTAGTGTAGTTAGCGCTCGCGCGGGAGCATTAAATACCGCTCCACTTGTAATCTTGCCCTAAATGTATAATTATTCCTAAAGGGTTGACGTAATGGATTCGATATGTTAAGGGCATAAAAGCCTGTTTTTAAAACTGCTAAGTTTGATTTTAAATGAACATTTTTTTATAATTAGATTTAAAAAAATGTAAAACAAATTTCACATAACAAAGACCTGTCCAATGGGGGCCATCTTAAAAAGGTCATTGCGAGATTTGAAAAATGGGAGACCGTAAAGGGACATGAAACAGTACTCAGTGAAAACAAATATGTTTAATCTAAATAAACATAACAAGAAACAGATTGAGATTGTATAAAAAAACAAACAACCTGTTTTCTAGTTAAATGAGCACTGCATTTATCTATATAACAGAGCCACCATTACAGAACGTAAAGGGACAGGAAATCTAAACGTTTTGTTTTATGATAGAGCATACAACTTTCAAATTTACTTCATTTACCAAATTTGCTTTATTCTCTAACGGCTAGATTTAGAGTTCTGAGGCCAAAGGGGTGCGTTAGCTACGCATGCTTTTTTTCCCCCACACCTTTTAAATACCGCTGGTATTTAGAGTTCACAGAAGGGCTGCGTTAGGCTCCAAAAAGGGAGCGTATAGCATATTTACCGCCACTGCAACTCTAAATACCAGCGTTGCTTACGGACGCGGCCATCTTAAAAAACATGCTTGTGCACGATTCCCTCATAGAAAACAATGGGGCTGTTTGAGCTGAAAAAAAAACCTAACACCTGCAAAAAAGCAGCGTTCAGCTCCTAACGCAGCCCCATTGTTTCCTATGGGGAAACACTTCCTAAGTCTGCACCTAACACCCTAACATGTACCCCGAGTCTAAACACCCCTAGCCTTACACTTATTAACCCCTAATCTGCTTCCCCCGCTATTGCTGACCCCAGCATATTATTTTTAACCCCTAATCTGCCGCTCCGTACACCGCCACAACCTACATTATACCTATGTACCCCTAATCTGCTGCCCATAACACCGCCGACCATTATATTATATTTATTAACCCCTAATCTGCCGCCCCCGCTATCGCTGACCCCTGCATATTATTATTAACCCCTAATATGCCGCTCCGTACACCGCCGCAACCTACATTATCCCTATGTATTCCTAATCTGCTGCCCCTAACACCGCTGACCCCTATATTATATTTATTAACCTCTAATCTGCCGCCCCCAACGTCGCCTCCACCTACCTACAATAAATAACCCCTAATCTGCCGACCGGATCTCACCGCTACTCTAATAAATGTATTAACCCCTAAAGCTAAGTCTAACCCTAACACTAACACCACCCTAAGTTAAATATAATTTAAATCTAACGAAATAAATTAACTCTTATTAAATAAATTATTCCTATTTAAAGCTAAATACTTACCTGTAAAATAAACCCTAATATAGCTACAATATAAATTATAATTATATTGTAGCTATTTTAGGATTAATATTTATTTTACAGGCAACTTTGTAATTATTTTAACCAGGTACAATAGCTATTAAATAGTTAATAACTATTTAATAGCTACCTAGTTAAAATAATTACAAAATTACCTGTAAAATAAATCCTAACCTAAGTTACAATTAAACCTAACACTACACTATCAATAAATTAATTAAATACAATACCTACAAATAAATACAATAAAATAAACTAACTAAAGTACAAAAAATAAAAAAGAACTAAGTTACAAAAAATAAAAAAATATTTACAAACCTTAGAAAATATTACAACAATTTTAAACTAATTACACCTACTCTAAGCCCCCTAATAAAATAACAAAGACCCCCAAAATAAAAAATGCCCTACCCTATTCTAAAATTAAAATATAAAAGCTCTTTTACCTTACCAGCCATGAAAAGGGCCCTTTGCGGGGCATGCCCCAAAGAATTCAGCTCTTTTGCCTGTAAAAAAAAACATACAATACCCCCCCCCAACATTACAACCCACCACCCACATACCCCTAATCTAACCCAAACCCCCCTTAAATAAACCTAACACTAAGCCCCTGAAGATCTTCCTACCTTATCTTCACCACGCCGGGTTCACCGATCGATCCAGAAGAGCTCCTCCGATGTCTTGATCCAAGCCCAAGCGGGGGGCTGAAGATGTCCATGATCCGACTGAAGTCTTCATCCAAGCGGGAGCTGAAGAGGTACATGATCTGGCTGAAGTCTTCTATCAAGCGGCATCTTCAATCTTCTTTCTTCCGGATCCATGTTCATCCCGCCGACGCGGAACATCCATCTTCACCGACGACTTCCCGACAAATGACGGTTCCTTTAAGGGACGTCATCCAAGATGGCGTCCCTCAAATTCCGATTGGCTGATAGGATTCTATCAGCCAATCGGAATTAAGGTAGGAAAATTCTGATTGGCTGATGGAATCAGCCAATCAGAATCAAGTTCAATTCGATTGGCTGATCCGATCAGCCAATCAGATTGAGCTTGCATTCTATTGGCTGTTCCGATCAGCCAATAGAATGCGAGCTCAATCTGATTGGCTGATCGGATCAGCCAATCGGATTGAACTTGATTCTGATTGGCTGATTCCATCAGCCAATCAGAATTTTCTTACCTTAATTCCGATTGGCTGATAGAATCCTATCAGCCAATCGGAATTCGAGGGACGCCATCTTGGATGACGTCCCTTAAAGGAACTGTCATTCGTCGGGAAGTCGTCGGTGAAGATGGATGTTCCGCGTCGGCGGGATGAACATGGATCCGGAAGAAAGAAGATTGAAGATGCCGCTTGATAGAAGACTTCAGCCCGATCATGGACCTCTTCAGCTCCCGCTTGGATGAAGACTTCAGCCCGATCATGGACCTCTTCAGCTCCCGCTTGGATGAAGACTTCAGTCGGATCATGGACATCTTCAGCCCCCCGCTTGGGCTTGGATCAAGACATCGGAGGAGCTCTTCTGGATCGATTGGTGAACCCGGCGTGGTGAAGACAAGGTAGGGAGATCTTCAGGGGCTTAGTGTTAGGTTTATTTAAGGGGGGTTTGGGTTAGATTAGGGGTATGTGGGTGGTGGGTTGTAATGTTGGGGGGGGGGTATTGTATGGTTTTTTTTTACAGGCAAAAGAGCTGAATTCTTTGGGGCATGCCCCGCAAAGGGCCCTTTTCAGGGCTGGTAAGGTAAAAGAGCTTTTCTATTTTAATTTTAGAATATTTTTTTATTTTGGGGGTCTTTGTTATTTTATTAGGGGGCTTAGAGTAGGTTTAATTAGTTTAAAATTGTTGTAATATTTTTCTAATGTTTGTAAATATTTTTTTATTTTTTGTAACTTAGTTCTTTTTTATTTTTGTACTTTAGTTAGTTTATTTAATTGTATTTATTTGTAGGTATTGTATTTAATTAATTTATTGATAGTGTAGTGTTAGGTTTAATTGTAGATAATTGTAGGTATTTTATTTAATTAATTTATTGATAGTGTAGTGTTAGGTTTAATTGTAACTTAGGTTAGGATTTATTTTACAGGTAATTTTGTAATTATTTTAACTAGGTAGCTATTAAATAGTTATTAACTATTTAATAGCTATTGTACCTGGTTAAAATAAATACAAAGTTGCCTGTAAAATAAATATTAATCCTAAAATAGCTACAATATAATTATTATTTATATTGTAGCTATATTAGGGTTTATTTTACAGGTAAGTATTTAGCTTTAAATAGGAATAATTTATTTAATAAGAGTTAATTTATTTCGTTAGTTAAAAATTATATTTAACTTAGGGGGTGTTAGGGTTAGAATTAGCTTTAGGGGTTAAAAAATTTATTAGAGTAGCGGTGAGCTCCGGTCGGCAGATTAGGGGTTAATGCTTGAAGTTAGGTGTCGGTGATGTTAGGGAGGGCAGATTAGGGGTTAATACTATTTATTATAGGGTTATTGAGGTGGGAGTGAGGCGGATTAGGGGTTAATACATTTATTATAGTAGCGGTGCGGTCCGGTCGGCAGATTAGGGGTTAATAAGTGTAGGTAGGTGGCGGCGACGTTGGGGGGGGGCAGATTAGGGGTTAATAAATATAATATAGGTGTCGGCGATGTTAGGAGCAGCAGATTAGGGGTACATAGGGATAATGTAGGTTGCGGCGGTGTACGGAGCAGCAGATTAGGGGTTAAATTTTTTTATTAGAGTGGCGGCGGTGTGGGGGGGCCTCGGTTTAGGGGTACATAGGTAGTTTATGGGTGTTAGTGTACTTTAGAGCACAGTAGTTAAGAGCTTTATAAACCGGCGTTAGCCCAGAAAGCTCTTAACTACTGACTTTTTTCTGCGGCTGGAGTTTTGTCGTTAGAGTTCTAACACTCACTTCAGCCAAGAATCTAAATACCGGCGTTAGAAATATCCCATTGAAAAGATAGGATACGCAAATGGCGTAGGGGGATCTGCGGTATGGAAAAGTCGCGGCTGCAAAGTGAGCGTTAGACCCTTTCCTGACTGACTCCAAATACCAGAGGGCGGTAAAAAACAGCGTTAGGAGCCTCTAACGCTGGTTTTGACGGCTACCGCCAAACTCTAAATCTAGGCCCAAGTATTGTTGATGCTAGCTACCAGTAGTGCATTGCTGCTCCAGAGCATACATAGTCATTCTTCTCAACAAAGGATACCAAGAGAACAAAGCACACTAGATAATAGAAGTAAATTATAAATTTGCATACTCTATTTGCATCATGAAAGTTTAATTTTGACTTTATTATCCCTTCTGAAGTTGTGACGTTCTACTTTCACATGATTTTTGCATCAAAGTCCTCTACTGAGCATGGGCAAAAAACTGACTACAGCTAGAGCAGATGTCTCCTAGCAACAAAGAAAAAACTGCTCCTTTGCATTTCTGTAGAGACCTTTAAAATGATAAATACTACAATTTGCAATGATTTCTTTGAAGTATGATCCACTGCTTATTGTTTTTATATTACAACAATAAAACACACTGATTTATATCCCTTTAATAAGAACCTGGACATTAAAGGATAGTCTTTGATACAAGATATAACTTCTGACTGGCACTACCCTGCTATAGTTTAATAGTCAGAGGAGAAAAGTTCCACTCAATGTTATAAATTTTCCACTGGAATCTCATACTCGTCCGGGACTAGTAGACTAGTGTAAATTTCCAGCCCAGCATATATAGATACTACTGAATCAAAACAAATAAATGCATTTTATAATAAGCACCAACACACAGTAATTGTGTATTACATGTAATTTTAAAATGTTCTGGGATTTCACTAGAAATCCCAGATAATATCTTATGTGAATGTCCTTGAGCAGTGCGTTTGACAGATGTGAGATATTCTTAGTGGTTACCCTACGGCACAACACAAAGTTCACAGCAGCACACCTGCAATTACAAGAATTCCGACTCAATCAGCAGCAGTCACTTTGTACTGGCACAGAAGCAAGGTCTGCCCGGCTCCCGCCTGCCTGGTGACAGAGGGCACAGATTTCTCCTGTCCTCGAGTGTCCTGTGTTTTTGGGTTAATTATAGGCATGATGATGACAAGGAGAAGCTAGCTATATGCGCTTAAACCAAAAAGTTATGTGATTTTAGACAGCTTTCCAAATGATTTCTATTAACTGATTTGCCTCATTCTTTTAGTATTCTTAGTTGAAATGCATACCTTGGTATGCTCAGGGGCAGCAATACATTATCAGGAGCTAAATGCTGATTGGTGGCTGGACATAAATGCCTCTTTTCATTGGTTTACCAGATGTGTTCTGTCTAGCTCACAGTAGTGCATTACTCCTCCAAAGGATACCAAGACAATGAAGCAAATTTGATAATAGAAGCAAATTGGAAAGTTTTATCTGAATCATGAAAGAAAAATATTGGGTTTCATGTTTCTTTAAGGATATATTGTATTTAAAGAGACAGTCAAAATTACATCTTTATGATTCAGATAGGGAATGCCATATGAAACAACTTTCCAATTGAATTCTATTATCTAATTAGCTTTGTTCTACTGGTACCCTTTGTTGAAAAGTATACCTAGGTAGGATCAAGAGCAGCAATGTACTGCTGGGAGCTAGCTGGTGATTGGTGGCTGCACATATATGCCTCTTGTCATTGGTTTACTGATATGTTCAGCTAGCTCCCAGTAGTGATTTGTTGCTCCTTCAACAAAGATACCAAGAGAATGAATCAAATATGTTAATAGAAGTAAATTGGAAAGGTGCTTAAAATATTATGCTCTATATGAATAAAAACATAATTTATGCTTACCTGATAAATTAATTTCTCTTGTAGTGTATCCAGTCCACGGATCATCCATTACTTGTGGGATATTCTCCTTCCCAACAGGAAGTTGCAAGAGGATCACCCACAGCAGAGCTGCTATATAGCTCCTCCCCTAACTGCCATATCCAGTCATTCGACCGAAACAAGCCGAGAAAGGAGAAACCATAGGGTGCAGTGGTGACTGAAGTTTAATTAAAATTTAGACCTGCCTTAAAAGGACAGGGCGGGCCGTGGACTGGATACACTACAAGAGAAATAAATTTATCAGGTAAGCATAAATTATGTTTTCTCTTGTTAAGTGTATCCAGTCCACGGATCATCCATTACTTGTGGGATACCAATACCAAAGCTTAAGTACACGGATGATGGTATGGACAAGGCAGGAACTTAAACGGAAGGAACCACTGCCTGTAGAACCTTTCTCCCAAAAACAGCCTCCGAAGAAGCAAAAGTATCAAATTTTGAAAAGGTATGAAGCGAAGACCAAGTCGCAGCCTTGCAAATCTGTTCAACAGAGGCCTCATTTTTAAAGGCCCAGGTGGAAGCCACAGCTCTAGTAGAATGAGCTGTAATTCTTTCAGGGGGCTGCTGTCCAGCAGTCTCATATGCTAAACGGATTATACTCCGAAGCCAAAAAGAAAGAGAGGTTGCCGAGGCCTTTTGACCTCTCCTCTGTCCAGAGTAAATAACAAACAGGTGAGATGTTTGGCGAAAATCTTTAGTAGCCTGCAAGTAAAACGTCAATGCACGGACTACGTCTAGATTATGCAAAAGACGTTCCTTCTTTGAAGAAGGATTAGGGCATAATGATGGAACAACAATCTCTTGATTGATATTCTTGTTAGAAACCACCTTAGGTAAAAACCCAGGTTTTGTACGCAGAACTACTTTATCTGAATGAAAGATCAGATAAGGAGAATCACAATGTAAGGCAGATAACTCCGAGACTCTTCGAGCCGAGGAAATAGCCATCAGAAAAAGAACTTTCCATGATAGAAGTTTGATATCAATAGAATGAAGGGGTTCAAACGGAACCCCTTGAAGAACTTTAAGAACCAAGCTCCATGGGGAAGCAACAGGTTTAAACACACGCTTAATTCTAACTAAAGCCTGACAAAATGCCTGAACGTCTGGAACTTCTGCCAGACGCTTGTGTAAAAGAATAGACAGAGCAGAAATCTGTCCCTTTAAAGAACTAGCTGATAGTCCTTTGTCCAAACCCTCTTGGAGGAAGGACAATATCCTAGGAATCCTAATCCTACTCCATGAGTAATTCTTGGATTCACACCAATGAAGATATTTACGCCAAATCTTGTGGTAAATTTTCCTCGTGACAGGCTTTCGTGCCTGTATTAAGGTATCAATTACTGACTCGGAGAAGCCACGCTTTGATAGGATCAAGCGTTCAATCTCCATGCAGTCAGTCTCAGAGAAAGTAGATTTGGATGATTGAAAGGACCTTGTATTAGAAGGTCTTGTCTCAGAGGCAGAGTCCATGGTGGAAAGGATGACATGTCCACTAGGTCTGCATACCAGGTCCTGCGTGGCCACGCAGGCGCTATCAATATCACCAATGCTCTCTCCTGTTTGATTTTGGCAATCAGACGAGGGAGCAGAGGAAACGGTGGAAACACATAGGCCAGGTTGAAGAACCAAGGCGCTGCTAGAGCATCTATCAGTGCCGCTTCTGGGTCCCTGGACCTGGATCCGTAACAAGGAAGCTTGGCGTTCTGGCGAGACGCCATGAGATCCAGTTCTGGTTTGCCCCAACGGAGAACCAATTGAGCAAACACCTCCGGATGGAGTTCCCACTCCCCCGGAAGAAAAGTCTGACGACTTAGAAAATCCGCCTCCCAGTTCTCTACCCCTGGGATATGGATCGCTGATAGGTGGCAAGAGTGAGTCTCTGCCCAGCGAATTATCTTGGAGACTTCTGACATCGCTAGGGAACTCCTGGTCCCCCCTTGATGGATGATGTAAGCCACAGTCGTGATGTTGTCCGACTGAAATCCGATGAACCTCAGTGTTGCTAACTGAGGCCAAGCTAGAAGAGCATTGAATATTGCTCTTAACTCCAGAATATTTATTGGGAGGAGGTTCTCCTCCTGAGTCCATGAACCCTGAGCCTTCAGGGAGTTCCAGACTGCACCCCAACCTAGAAGGCTGGCGTCTGTTGTTACAATGGTCCAATCTGGCCTGCGAAAGGTCATACCTTTGGACAGATGGACCCGAGATAACCACCAGAGAAGAGAATCTCTGGTTTCCTGATCCAGATTTAGTAGAGGGGACAAATCTGTGTAATCCCCATTCCACTGACTGAGCATGCATAATTGCAGCGGTCTGAGAGGCAGGCACGCAAATGGCACTATGTCCATCGCCGCTACCATTAAGCTGATTACTTCCATGCACTGAGCCACCGTGGGGCGCGGGATGGAGTGAAGAACACGGCAAGCATTTAGAAGTTTTGATAACCTGGACTCCGTCAGGTAAATTTTCATTTCTATAGAATCTATCAGAGTCCCTAGGAAGGAAACCCTTGTGAGAGGAGATAGAGAACTCTTTTCTTCGTTCACTTTCCACCCATGCGACCTCAGAAATGCCAGAACTATCTCTGTATGAGACTTGGCAATTTGAAAGCTTGACGCCTGTATCAGGATGTCGTCTAGGTAAGGAGCCACCGCTATGCCTCGCGGTCTTAGAACCGCCAGAAGTGAGCCCAGAACCTTTGTAAAAATTCTTGGGGCTGTAGCCAACCCGAATGAAAGAGCTACAAACTGGTAATGCCTGTCTAGAAAGGCAAACCTCAGGAACCGATGATTGATTCTTGTGGATCGGAATGTGAAGGTAGGCATCCTTTAAGTCCACTGTGGTCATGTACTGACCCTCTTGGATCATGGGTAAAATGGTTCGAATAGTTTCCATCTTGAATTATGGAACTCTGAGGAATTTGTTTAGGATCTTTAGATCCAAAATTGGTCTGAAGATTCCCTCTTTTTTGGGAACCACAAACAGATTTGAATAAAACCCCTGTCCTTGTTCCGTCCGCGGAACTGGATGGATCACTCATTACAAGGAGGTCTTGCTTAGGAATGTCTCTTTCTTTATCTGGTTTGCAGATAATCTTGAAAGCTCCTTCATGCTGTCTTGGAGGCAGCAGCAGGCTTTCTGGCCTGCTTGCCCTTGTTCCAGGACTGGGTAGGTTTCCAGCCCTGCTTAGATTGAGGAAAAGTTCCCTCTTGTTTTGAAGTAGAGGGAGCTGATCCTGCACCTGCCTTGAAATTACGAAAGGCACGAAAATTAGACTGTTTGGCCCTTGATTTGGCCCTGTCCTGAGGAAGGGTATGACCCTTACCTCCAGTAATGTCAGCAATAATTTCTTTCAAACCAGGCCCGAATAAGGTCTGCCCCTTGAAAGGAATGTTAAGTAATTTAGACTTTGAAGTCACATCAGCTGACCAGGATTTAAGCCATAGTGCCCTACGCACCTGGATGGCGAATCCAGAATTCTTAGCCGTTAGTTTAGTCAAATGAACAATGGCATCAGAAACAAATGAGTTAGCTAGCTTAAGTGTTCTAAGCTTGTCAATAATTTCAGTCAATGGAGCTGTATGGATGGCCTCTTCCAGGGCCTCAAACCAGAACGCCGCCGCAGCAGTGACAGGCGCAATGCATGCAAGGGGCTGTAAAATAAAACCTTGTTGAATAAACATTTTCTTAAGGTAACCCTCTAATTTTTTATCCATTGGATCTGAAAAAGCACAACTGTCCTCAACCGGGATAGTGGTACGCTTTGCTAAAGTAGAAACTGCTCCCTCCACCTTAGGGACTGTCTGCCATAAGTCCTGTGTAGTGGCATCTATTGGAAACATTTTTCTAAATATAGGAGGTGGGGAAAAGGGCACACCGGGTCTATCCCACACCTTACTAATAATTTCTGTAAGCCTTTTAGGTATTGGAAAAACATCAGTACTCACCGGCACTGCATAGTATTTATCCAGCCTACACAATTTCTCTGGCACTGCAATTGTGTCACAGTCATTCAGAGCAGCTAATACCTCCCCAAGTAACACAGGGAGGTTCTCAAGCTTAAATTTAAAATTAGGAATCTCTGAATCAGGTCTCCCCGATTCAGAGACGTCACCCACAGACTGAAGCTCTCCGTCCTCAGGTTCTGCATATTGTGACGCAGTATCAGACATGGCTCTTACAGCATCTACGCGCTCTGTATCTCGTCTAACCCCAGAGCTATCGCGCTTGCCTCTCAATTCAGGCAATCTGGCTAATACCTGTGACAGGGTATTATTCATGATTGCAGCCATGTCCTGCAAAGTAATCGCTATGGGCATCCCTGATGTACTTGGCGCCATATTAGCGTGCGTCCCTCGAGCGGGAGGCGAAGGGTCCGACACGTGGGGAGAGTTAGTCGGCATAACTTCCCCCTTGACAGACCCCTCTGGTGACAATTCTTTTATAGATAAAGACTGATCTTTACTGTTTAAGGTGAAATCAATACATTTAGTACACATTCTCCTATGGGGCTCCACCATGGCTTTTAAACATAATGAACAAGTAGTTTCCTCTGTGTCAGACATGTTTGTATAGACTAGCAATGAGACTAGCAAGCTTGGAAAACACTTTAAACAAAGTTAACAAGCAATATAAAAAACGTTACTGTGCCTTTAAGAGAAACAAATTTTGGCAAAATTTGAAATAACAGTGAAAAAAGGCAGTTACACTAACAAAGTTTTTACAGTGTATGTAACAAGTTAGCAGAGCATTGCACCCACTTGCAAATGGATGATTAACCCCTTAATACAAAAAACAGATTAACAAAACGAAAAATATGTTTCTCCAACATTGGTGTGTCCGGTCCACGGCGTCATCCTTACTTGTGGGATATTCTCTTCCCCAACAGGAAATGGCAAAGAGTCCCAGCAAAGCTGGTCACATGATCCCTCCTAGGCTCCACCCACCCCAGTCATTCTCTTTGCCGTTGCACAGGCAACATCTCCACGGAGATGGTTAAGAGTTTTTTGGTGTTTAAACAAAGGCTCATACGGACATCGTCCTAGCCTTTCTCAGATCTCACGGATGGAAGGTGAACAAAGAAAAAAGTTCTCTGTCCCCGTCAACAAGAGTTCCCTTCTTGGGAACAATAATAGATTCCTTAGAAATGAGGATTTTTCTGACAGAGGTCAGAAAATCAAAACTTCTAAGCTCTTGTCAAGTACTTCATTCTGTTCCTCGTCCTTCCATAGCGCAGTGCATGGAAGTAATAGGATTGATGGTTGCAACAATGGACATAGTTCCTTTTGTACGAATTCATCTAAGACCATTACAACTGTGCATGCTCAGACAGTGGAATGGGGATTATACAGACTTGTCTCCGACGATTCAAGTAGATCAAAAGACCAGAGATTCACTCCGTTGGTGGCTGACCCTGGACAATCTGTCACAGGGAATGAGCTTCCGCAGACCAGAGTGGGTCATTGTCACGACCGACGCCAGCCTAGTGGGCTGGGGAGCGGTCTGGGAATCCCTGAAAGCTCAGGGTCTATGGTCTCAGGAAGAGTCTCTTCTCCCGATAAACATTCTGGAACTGAGAGCGATATTCAATGCTCTCAGAGCTTGGCCTCAACTAGCAAAGGCCAAATTCATAAGGTTTCAGTCAGACAACATGACGACCGTTGCATATATCAATCATCAGGGGGGAACAAGGACTTCCCTGGCGATGAAAGAAGTGACCAAGATAATTCAATGGGCGGAGGATCACTCCTGCCACTTGTCTGCGATCCACATCCCAGGAGTGGAAAATTGGGAAGCGGATTTTCTGAGTCGTCAGACATTCCATCCGGGGGAGTGGGAACTCCATCCGGAAATCTTTGCCCAAATAACTCAATTATGGGGCATTCCAGACATCGATCTGATGGCGTCTCGTCAGAACTTCAAGGTTCCTTGCTACGGGTCCAGATCCAGGGATCCCAAGGCGACCCTAGTAGATGCACTAGTAGCACCTTGGACCTTCAACCTAGCTTATGTATTCCCACCGTTTCCTCTCATCCCCAGGCTGGTAGCCAGGATCAATCAGGAGAGGGCCTCGGTGATCTTGATAGCTCCTGCGTGGCCACGCAGGACTTGGTATGCAGACCTGGTCAATATGTCATCGGCTCCACCATGGAAGCTACCTTTGAGACAGGACCTTCTTGTTCAGGGTCCATTCGAACATCCGAATCTGGTTTCCCTCCAACTGACGGCTTGGAGATTGAACGCTTGATTTTATCAAAGCGTGGGTTTTCAGATTCTGTAATAGATACTCTGATTCAGGCTAGAAAGCCTGTAACTAGAAAAATTTACCATAAAATATGGAAAAATATATCTGTTGGTGTGAATCTAAAGGATTCCCATGGAACAAGATAAAAATTCCTAAGATTCTATCCTTTCTACAAGAAGGTTTGGAGAAAGGATTATCTGCAAGTTCTCTGAAGGGACAGATCTCTGCTTTATCTGTTTTACTTCACAAAAGACTGGCAGCTGTGCCAGATGTTCAAGCATTTGTTCAGGCTCTGGTTAGGATCAAGCCTGTTTACAGACCTTTGACTCCTCCCTGGAGTCTAAATCTAGTTCTTTCAGTTCTTCAAGGGGTTCCGTTTGAACCCTTACATTCCGTAGATATTAAGTTATTATCTTGGAAAGTTTTGTTTTTGGTTGCAATTTCTTCTGCTAGAAGAGTTTCAGAGTTATCTGCTCTGCAGTGTTCTCCGCCCTATCTGGTGTTCCATGCAGATAAGGTGGTTTTGCGTACTAAGCCTGGTTTTCTTCCGAAAGTTGTTTCCAACAAAAATATTAACCAGGAGATAGTTGTACCTTCTTTGTGTCCGAATCCAGTTTCAAAGAAGGAACGTTTGTTACACAATTTGGACGTAGTCCGTGCTCTAAAATTCTATTTAGAGGCTACTAAAGATTTCAGACAAACATCTTCCTTGTTTGTTGTTTATTCTGGTAAAAGGAGAGGTCAAAAAGCGACTTCTACCTCTCTTTCCTTTTGGCTTAAAAGCATTATCCGATTGACTTATGAGACTGCCGGACGGCAGCCTCCTGAAAGAATCACAGCTCACTCCACTAGGGCTGTGGCTTCCACATGGGCCTTCAAGAACGAGGCTTCTGTTGACCAGATATGTAAGGCAGCGACTTAGTCTTCACTGCACACTTTTGCCAAATTTTACAAATTTGATACTTTTGCTTCTTCGGAGGCTATTTTTGGGAGAAAGGTTTTGCAAGCCGTGGTGCCTTCCATTTAGGTGACCTGATTTGCTCCCTCCCTTCATCCGTGTCCTAAAGCTTTGGTATTGGTTCCCACAAGTAAGGATGACGCCGTGGACCGGACACACCAATGTTGGAGAAAACAGAATTTATGCTTACCTGATAAATTACTTTCTCCAACGGTGTGTCCGGTCCACGGCCCGCCCTGGTTTTTTAATCAGGTCTGATGAATTATTTTCTCTAACTACAGTCACCACGGTATCATATGGTTTCTCCTATATATATTTCCTCCTGTCCGTCGGTCAAATGACTGGGGTGGGCGGAGCCTAGGAGGGATCATGTGACCAGCTTTGCTGGGACTCTTTGCCATTTCCTGTTGGGGAAGAGAATATCCCACAAGTAAGGATGACGCCGTGGACCGGACACACCGTTGGAGAAAGTAATTTATCAGGTAAGCATAAATTCTGTTTTTTTAAACAGTCATAACAACTGCCACAGCTCCTACTTTTGAAGACTTTTGAGCCCATCAGAGATGTCCTATAGCATGCAGGGGACTGCTGAGGGAAGCTGAATGTCACAGTTTGTAATTTTAACTGCACCAACTGTAACTTTTATACTATAACAGTGGAAAAGCCTCTGTTTCTAGGCAAAAATAAAGCCAGCCATGTGGAAAAAACTAGGCCCCAATAAGTTTTATCACCAAAGCATATATAAAAACGATTAAACATGCCAGCAAACGTTTTATATTACACTTTTATAAGAGTATGTATCTCTGTTAATACGCCTGATACCAGTCGCTATTAAATCACTGCATTTAGGCTTAACTTACATTAATCCGGTATCAGCAGCATTTTTCTAGCAAGTTCCATCCCTAGAAATATGTTTACTGCACATACCTTATTGCAGGAAAACCTGCACGCCATTCCCTCTCTGAAGTTACCTCACTCCTCAGAATATGTGAGAACGGCAATGGATCTTAGTTACTTCTGCTAAGATCATAGAAATCACAGGCAGATTCTTCTTCTAATGCTGCCTGAGATGAAACAGTACACTCCGGTACCATTTAAAAATAACAAACTTTTGATTGAAGTTAAGAAACTAACTATAATACACCACTCTCCTCTTACTACGTCCATCTTTGTTGAGAGTTGCAAGAGAATGACTGGGTATGGCAGTTAGGGGATGAGCTATATAGCAGCTCTGCTGTGGGTGATCCTCTTGCAACTTCCTGTTGGGAAGGAGAATATCCCACAAGTAATGGATGATCCGTGGACTGGATACACTTAACAAGAGAAATAAACATTTTTTTTTGTCGCTTTATGGACACGATACCCATTCCTTAGAGGGACAAGTGATGTTCAGCTATGCAAGATCAAACAATATCAAGTCTGTGGTGCCATTAGTAAGTTTTATATTGTGATTTTAATTTGAGTGGCCACATGTAGGTTTTACTTTTTTATATATAAATATTTTAATATTTTGGGGAACTATTCACTCTTATTTAGTGAATTGAGATTCTCCTGGTTCTGTGTGACCTGATGCCGGGAGTTCAGTGAGGTGAGTGACTGGAATAGCTCAGTCTGATCAGCACACTAGGTTGCTTCAACTCTTGTGAATTGATAATCAAATTTATTTCTGGGTGTTGGTGATCTATACCCTTAGGCAACTTTTTTTATTTGGTCCCTTTAAGTTTGACTGCAATGTAGTTTGGAGTATGAAGAGAAAGAGCTGCCCCTAGAAAATAATTTTGGATTGGTCCAAAAGAGAATTTGCTTTCATGTATCCGTGAATTTCCACCTGTTTAATTAAAGGAACATCAAATACAGTAGAATTTCATACTCAACAAAGGTATAGCAAAAAGATAATGCATTACATTTAGTCTTAAATGAGTAGTAGATTTTTTTTCTGACAAATTTCAAAGTTAGTTCAATTTTCCTTCCCCCTGTATCATGTGACAGCCATCAGCAAATCACAAAATGTGTATACGTATATACTGTGAATTCTTGCACATGCTCAGTAGTAGCTAGTGCATCAGAAAGTGTGCATATAAACTGATTTAGCATATTTTGATAATGGAAGTATATCGAAAAGTTGTTTAAATTTGCATGCTCAATCTGAATCATGAAAGCATTAAGGCTTTGTATTGTGCTTGCTTCAATTTCTACCATATATCATTTTGGGGACCCCCTTTATAGCTTGTTACTAGAAGGGTATTTGGAGAAAAAAAATATGTATAATTTATAAAAAAAATGATAATGCATTTCTCCTAAGGGGTTGGACGTGAGGCTGTAAAAGGAGTAAATTAGAAAGTTGCTTAAAATTGCATGCTCTATCTGAATCACAAAAGAAAAAAATTGGGTTCAGTGTTCCTTTAAAGTTGGTCTCACAAAGGGTATAATGCAAAGATAAAAGGAGAAAGGACACTCACTTCAAGATTATTGAAAAGAACTGAGATGGGTTTTTTTTTCCTCATTTTTTTTATTGAGGTCATATAGACATTAATCAATGCATAAAAAGCAAAAAACATAACCCCAAATATACATAGGGGGGGGGGGTTACAAAAAAAAAAGAGAGAATTTACAAACAATTTTCAATTTTTTAGAAACAAACCTAATGATTCAACTTATATAAATTATAATTAACTATAGAATAATTAAATATTATCTCTAGGATATTCCACATTACCTCTGATGTATGGTCATAGCTGCTTGTTATTACGTACACATATATTCATCTGAAACGTACACAATTCAAACCGAAAACGAACCATTTTAGATCAAATAAGTCCTACAAAAATATTAGGACACTTAATCAGAATCTTAACTATAATTTACTGCTATTATTTATTTTGCTTCCTTCTTTTGTTATCCTTTGCTAAAAAATTGTATGTTCTACCTAAATCATGAAAGAAACTTTTGGGTTTTATGTCTCTTCAAGTGCTTGAAATAAACCATGAACTTATTGAGCCCTAGAAATTTATACTACAGACTTCCTAAGTACAAAAGCAATAGCAAGAATATACCTTTTTTATTATTATTTTTATATATGTACTCCAGTTAAATATTAGAAGACTTCTGGATATAAATGTCATTGTTTCCATTTACAAATTCAATACAGATTGTTACTAATTTGTTTTTTCTATCAATTTGTAGGCTTCAGGGCCGCAGAGCAGCTGCCAAGTGACATCACCATTGGCGACAGAGATGCCAGCACTGCAGAGGAAAGAGAGGTGAAATAAATGGATCTTGCAATCAGTATCACACCAAGAGCACAAATGATCAAGTGCAAGTAGAATTCTCATGAAATTCTCCTATGCATTCTCCTCAGATTGCCTTTAGAGAAGTGCATCTGTGTACTCAAATTTATATAAAAAAGGTTTTTTTGCTTCTCTATGGGCAAGCTGAGGAGATGTAAAAATACATTTCTCTCCAGTAAGGTAAGTATCTGCACCTCATTTATCAATGAAAATAAGCAACTATTCTCCATGTAAGTGGCATATGAACCAATAGTAATATTTATGGAAGAAAATAGATCTGTTTTCATTATTTTTTTAATTCTATTTTTGCTCTTCTTTTATATAATATTTTTTGACCCGAAAATATATTATTTTTGTGCTCTAATAAATATTTAATTGTGCTTATATATATATATATATATATATATATATATATATATATATATATATATATATATATATATATATATATATATATATACAAAACACGGAAAGGGACTGCACTTTCAGACCGGACTGGGTACACATCCCATGACCCTGCAACATGCACAGCCCTGGTTGCACAATAGCACTCTCAGGAAGCTGCACAGTCCCCAGAGTCACAGGCAGTTAACCCCAGACAGGACTGGGTGCACGGCCCATAGGGAAAATTACAAAACAAATTTGTTGGATTGAGAGCTTGCATTGTGTGGCTGTTTAGGGACCTAGGTTTTGGAAGAGACCTTGACGTGGTACCTGGGCTTATCCCATTTGGCCAAATGCAGTAACTAACCCTTCCAATTTTGCTTTTAATCTTAGCTGAGAGCTTGTAAGTGAGTGCTGGACTTTCTCTGTGTATATATATATAAAACCAACTGTGAATCTGCCGTCTTGGGACAACCACCTGAGATACGATTTATTGTAAATCTAAAACAACAAACAGTGAAGCCTCAGGATTTTTCCAAATGTGCCAAGTTTAATTGAAGAAGGAGATTCATCCCTGAAACATCAATTAAACTTGAGGAATAACCCTGAGGCTTCACTGTTTGTTGTTCTATATATATATATATAATTTTTATTTCTTACTAATACAATTTTTAAGAACAGTGTCATTTTAAGTAACAACAAGTAGTATAAAGAATTCTCCCTATGTCATTTATCCTATGTCCATGACAATGACTTCTTTTTCCTTACAGTTTCCCATGTCCTTTGAAGATTATTGAAGTTAATGCTTTGGGTCACTTTGTCAGAATCCTGAACACCTCACCTTTCCAGCACATTAACCTGAGTGGTTACATCCTATGGCAATTAGAAGGAAATCATCCTGTCTCAAATTACCGCTTTCCACTAAACACGTTACTTCAGCCTTTACAGCACGTCACGGTATGTTAGCTGTGTATTGACCAGTTATTGGATTGTATTTCATTTCTGTTTGCGAACTCTTTATTATTATTAGTAAAGAACTAACTGCTCTTGTATGTTTTTCTTCTTTTTTTCCTTTTAAATATGGGTGTGTAAGGAGCGTCCTTATTAAATCAAGACTATTACATGGTAGGAGATTGAACTTATTCTGTATATTACTAAGATTCTGCATCAAACGTTGACTATAGATTCCTGTTTATAAACCTCTAAACTGTTGGCTGAATACTGGGGAGTTCATACAGCCACAAACAAGTTCATTTTATTGTGTTGTTTAATTGGAAGGCACCTAACCTGGATGTGGTTAAAGAGACATGAAACCCGACATTTTTCTTTCATGATTTAGGTAGAACATACAATTTTAAACAACTTTCTAGTTTTCTTTTATTATCAAATTTGCTTCATTCTCTTGATATAATTTGTTAAAGAAGCAGCACTGCACTACTGGTTTCTAACTGAACACATGTGTGAGCCAATCACAATCGGTATATATATGCAGCCACCAGTCAGCAGATAGAAGTTAGGTTATTTGCTGCTCCTGAGCTTTTCTAGATAAAGCATAACAAGAGAAGGAAGCAAATTAATTAATAGAAGTAAATTATAAAGTCGTATAAAATTGTATGCTCTGTCTAAATCATGAATGTCTAAGTATGACTTTACTGTCCCTTTAATGGCTAGGAAAGTGCTATCTATAAGTGAATATACTTGTAAGGGGCATTCTTGCAGCCAACTCTATATGCAGAGACATTTGCAATTAGTTTTTTTTTAATATTTCATATGAATGCACATTGTTATGTGTAGAGTTGTATTAGTACAATACCCAGCCCACCTTGACTTTTCCTAAACCCCACTGAGGAATCTGCTATGGTACATGCTGACTTACCAGTTTCATTACTCATTTGCCTAATAATTCTGCACTCCCTGTATATATTTACAATTTAAAACACAGTCCCCATAGACTGCCATTTTTCTAACACCCCACATACCCTCACTTTAATGCCCTTATAACTGCTTTGTGCAGTTATTAAAAAAAAAAAAAAAGATGCTGATATTTTTTATTTTAATAAAGAAACTATACACTTTATTTGGGGGACAATTTGGGGACATTTTTTTTACTTAACTAGAGGTTAGCGCAAAGTGCTACCACAAGCTTGTGGTAGCATTAACCAGACACTTGTAATGGCTGGTTATTTAACATGCACCCTTCAACAGGCAAAATTGCCCCTTTACAGGCACACGTTAAAATAGCGTTTCACTTGTAATCTAGCCCTTAATGTATTAGAAGTTAATATTAAAACTTTGCTTTTAGAGAACACATAAAATTGCAGACCACCTAAGGCCTTGGAATAAGGCTTTGTTTACATTACGACATAAACAATATCGGCTTTCAGTATTGTATAGCGCTATGAGAAACTAACTTTATTATGAATAATTAATATAATATTTTTAAACAACTGACAGGAAAGTAGCTACGTCCCTGCTTGTTGAAATATTGTTCATAGTCTTGTAACAAAAGTTAGTTCTGTGATTCTATGGAAGGGGGGCAAAGAGCTGCGGGCGAGTCACAACTGCCTGAAGAACAAGAAAGAGAGAAACGATGGCACTACAAAGGATGTGTCCCAATGACCCAATAAATATACCCCTATAAATGAGAGGGGAAGGTAGATAAGGTATGGTGTATTGGGGGGGACCACGGTGCTGTACATATGAAGAGAATACTGAAATGAAAGAACAGCTGCTTGGCAGTTGCAAGGTATGCACTTAAATACCTTGTACATAGTACATACCTTGCAACTGCCAAGCAGTTGTTCTTTCATTTGAGTCACAATTGCCTGTCTGACACCATGCAATCAGAAAGAGAGATGCAGATTGAAAGTTTGGTTCAATGTTGCTTTTTGGTATCATCACAGTGTTGAACCTGGACTGTTCCTGTTGAGATAAGACTGGGCTGGACATCTTCTACAAAGTTACAGAGAAAAAGGGTTTTGATGGCACTACCAATTGGTTAACAGGGCCTATAACCTTATCATTTTTTGATAAACTGGGGATCCGGCAAAATATGTTAAGGAGGGGATCGGGCTGGTGGGAGCTCAAGATCTGTTTTTAATACTTGCAGCAATTATTAGCTAACGTAAAGCTGATATGCCTATCAGGGCCGTTTCTAGAGAATCTGGCACCCAGGGCAAAATTCCAAAATGAGCCCCCATTACAGATTCTAAAGTCGCCCTCCTAGACCTTGCATGTCACTCTGTCATTTAGAGGTCAGCTCCAAAGCAGCAGTGCACCACTGGGACCTAGCTGAACACATCTGGTGAACAAATGACAAGAGACAAATGTGTGTTACGGCCAACCACCAGTTAGTGCCTATTAGTGCATTGCTGCTGCTAAGGATATGTACATATGCTTTTCCACAATGGATACCAAGAGAACAAGAATAATAGAATTGTCTTAAATGTTTTTGATGTATCCTGAATTATGAAAGTTTAATTTTGACTTTCCTATCCTTTTAAATATGTTTTTTCCAAATATATTGATATTATCTAAAAAATATCTTTATATTGTTTCTCATAGCTATTCATATTTATTTGTTTAATGCATATCAATCCCTTTAAATTCTTATCCAAAATGTATCTACAAAACTTCCAATAGACTTTAAAGTTGAACTTTGCAAAAAAGTAATCAGGTAAGATTTTCTAAGGGATTGCAATATGTCACTGGGTGTATTTGTAACATATTTAGGGGTCTATTACAATTATTTAGAAAAGTTATAACATTTTTTTTTTTTACAAAATTCACTATTAAAGTCTATGAGATTTTTTGCTTAACAGTACAGTCCAGCCCCGAAATACCAGGCAATTCCTCTCTAAACGAGAGAAACAGCAAAACCCCAGACGTACGTTTCAGCCTATTGTGGGCCTTGTCAGTGAGGTGCAGCCATATCCCTCTAGGCACACTGAGCAACGGCTCCACATCTGGGTTCCTGCATCACACTTAGGGAGACTTGCACTCACAGTCAGAGACATGTATGTATGTATTGGGTACTCTAATCACCCGTAAGGCGCTGCTCATTTTATCGACTTTGGAAGATGAAAGGCTGAGTGGACCTTGCTGGGGATCGAACTTGCAACCCTCAGGTTGCTACAGAGCTCAGCCACAGTGCATTAGCATTCTGAGCTATCTGTCTGGCCTGCACTCACAGGTAGTAATAGACAGACAGACATGCACTCACAGGCAGTATTAGACAGACATGCACACACACACACACACACACAAACACACAGGCAGTAATAGACAGAGACATGAACACACATAGGCAGTGATAGATAGGCATACACACACTCAGGCAGCAATAGCAGACACACACATGCACACAGGCAGGGATAGATAGGCACACACACACACAGACAGACAGTAATAGCAGACACAAGCACTCACATGTGAGTTTGTGAAAAATTGCCATTGTCATTATGGATTAAATGACACATACACAACACCCATCACTATTAAAGGGACATTATACACTAATTTTTTCATTGCATAAATGTTTTGTCGATTTATTTATATAGCCCATAAAGTTGTTGTTTTTTTTAAAATGTATAGCTTTACTTATTTTTAAATAACATTGCTCTGATTTTCAGACTCTAACCAAGCCTCAAAGTTTTATGTGAATACCGTTAGCTACCTACTCCAGTTTGCTCCTGTTTGTGTTAAGGGTATTTTCATATGCAAAAGAAGGGGGAGGGGGGGTGTCTTATTTCCCACTTGCAGTGGGCTTTCCAGATACCTTTTCAACAGAGCTAAACTGAGAGCTTCTAAGTAAGTTTTTAAACAGTTTTATACTGGATTTTTATATCAGTATCTGTGCATCTTATTCTTTATAGTAGTGTCTATTACATGCAGTTATATGAAAATGAGTGTATACTGTCCCTTTAACAGAAAACCTGTTCCTTAGTATGTGGAAACCCAATTTTTATAAAGCACCTTTTTTAATTAGCTCAGTAAAACAAAAATATGTACATATCATTATGTAAAGACCATGTATAATTTGTCATATGCATAAAACATCACCTCTTTAGTGACACAGATCAGTGAGATAGGAGACTGCTTTCCTCAGAGTGATTCCTCTCCTTTTTACTTTCAGTTTTAGCTCTAAGTAGTTATCCGGTCTTAACACGCCCCCACTGTGATCTTGTTGCTCCATTAGTATGATTGACATCCAATGCAGCCAATTAGCATAACAGCTTCCTTTCAAAAATATATATATATTTAATCTATATGCTTATGATCTGTGTATTTTAACATTTGCTATACCAGTAGTTTATCAAGCAAGCACTGCCACTTTAAGACATTTAAAAAAAGTGCTCCTCACTGCTCCCTAATGCGCCCCGGGCCACTGTCCGGTCTGCCCGCCCCTAGAAATGGCCCTGATGCCTATTCTATTATTTTAACAGCATCAGCACTCTGCTGGGAAAGCAAGATTTATTTACTTAAACTGCTGGGCAGCTGTCAACAGTAACTTTACTAGTATGCAATGCCGCCCCTTGCAGATTTGCGGCCAATCTGCCGCTAGCAGGGGGTGTCAATCAACCCGATCATATTCGATCAGGTTGATTTCTGTCCGCCGCCTCAGAGCAGGCGGACAGGTTATGGAGCAGCGGTCTTTAGACTGCTGCTTCATAACTTCTGTTTCCTATGGGGGATATTTATTAAAGTGCGAGCGGACATGATACGATGTAGCAAATCATGTCCGCTGCACATCGATAAATACCGACAGCATACGCTATCAACATTTATCATTGTACAAGCAGTTCACCAGACCGCTGCTTCATAGCTTTCATTAACCATTCGGAGCTTGATCATTCGGCCCCTATACGGTATTTAACCCTATATGGTATTTAACTGCTTTAAGCAATTTAGCTTTAGAGTGCTAGAAAGGGGATAATCATTTACCTTTTACTGTGCAAATAGCACTGAAGCTTTGAACTGCAGAACATTGCAGCCGTGAAACTTTTAAGCATTTTTCTCATTAAAAAACTCTCAAGCAACAATACCAAATCTGATGATCAAAGTATTTTATGTTTGCTGCCCATAATATTTCAATATTGAGCTCCCCTTCTGTATGTGCTTTGATGCTTATTGGCATAATTACTCTTGATTCAAGATTGCAATTGGCTGATTATTTGCCATCATTTCAGTTTTAATTTTACCCACTTTTGTAATCATTTGTTTAGTAAAGTTTCATGTTTTAATTCCCTTATGATGTACACCTTTACATAACATATAATTTCTTTAAGGGCCTAACATGAGTGCTTATATCGTATCACTTTTTTTTTTCTTCCAGTAACTCTAACTGACACAAAACAGGGGGTATTGGCGCTCATCCATTGCAAATAAACACATTTTTAAATGTTGCAAAACATTGCCTGCAAAAATATCTATGCTTTTATATTAAAACTGGGATCTTAGTCACACAATATGGCGATATTCTGCTTAGCCAGTTACCAACTTACAAGGTGTCCCAATGTAGACTGGTCCTAACACTACATTCCTTTATCATTATGGGCTGAATCATTCCTGCTTTTTCTCTTCACAATAGAATGAGAATCCCTGGCTTTATATACACAACTCCATGACACTGTCATGAGTACACCTAAGCTTGGGTGGGGTGCAAAATTTGCACTATTCTGCGTTGTGCTATCAGCTCTGCTGAGGCCAGTTAGAGGCATATATGTAGTAGGGTTACGATTGTACCATTGTCATTGTGCCCTTTCAATTTTTTGGAAAACTAAACATTTTCAGAGTTAAAAGAAAAGAAAAGGGGGTCAAATAAATAATAATAATATTAGTACAGTTTGTATTTTTTAATAAGCATTATTAATTATTTTATATTACATCTCCCTTTGAAGGGATTTTGTACTATACAATTTGTTTCCCCTTAATGTGTTCCAAATGACTTCTAATAACTACTGAAGGGTATTAAATGTATGGAAAAGTGTTATTTTATATTTATTTTTGTTTTTTAAACAGTTGATGTTGGTAATTAAAACCATCAGCTGTTGTTATCAAGGGACATGCTAATAAAAATGAGCTGAGCCTGCAAGTAAAGCAGACCTGCTAATGTTATATCTGTCTAAACACAGTTACGTATTGAAATAATAATTATGGCTGGGCACAGCCAGCTATTTCAGATACAAAATTCTCTCTCTAATCCCCCTCTTGGAGATTAATCAGTGCTGTTTTATCCTGTTAACATAACTTCTGCAAAGAATATGTTTGTTATTCATATTTTCCATGTAGCTGGTGGTTTCTACAGGCAGCTATTTCAAATGCCTAAATAAAGGTAAATGATTGCAATGTCCCTTTAGTGAATATTGAAATATGCTTTCATTCAATGCAAATGCAGATATACTAAATGATTAGTCATCTTCCAGTCCTTTAGAAGGGCCATGACAAGTGTTTTCTAGACCTATCAAATTGAAGGCAATCTAATCTAATATTTTCATTTAATTTTCACTTTTTGTTGTTGCAATTTGTACCATAGAAAACCCTCAAAACAACACAATAATGCAATAAGAATCCTAATCAAATCCTATTCAAATTCATCTGAAAACCATTTGACTTTCTATTCCTATAGCCAAACCAGCTTTGGACTCTTTCACATGTTTCTCTTCCTGACTTTCTTACCTTTTCATTTTACTGAATGTCCAGTTCACCTGGTAGTTTTTTTTTTATTAAAATTTTCATATTTTTAACAAATGTGACTATCAAAATGTTTATGTATGATTGTAGTTTAGTATTTGGACATGTAAAAAACAAGTATAAAATGATGCAGTATGACACAAAAATATTCACTAATCAATATTTAATTAACAAGATGTTACTTATCACATGTGAGTTTAAGAAAGTCAGATATCATGGTTATATTACATATGGAATTCAAACAGCAATGCTTCTAATAAATTGTAATGACCTAGAAAAGGAAGACAGTGAACTTTGAAGTTTTTGCACATTAATAGGAATAGGACCGATCACTGATGAATATTAATTAATTACAACATTATTATTATATATTTATCTTTTAGGTCTGGGCATCAGCAGCTAAGATTTCTCATAATCCACCAACAGATTTGGCGTGGAAGGGACGTGTGTACTTCAGAACCAATTCTCAGTGCATCACTGTTCTATCACGTCCCAATGGTCAGGTATGTTGAATATAAGTTACCAGGTATAAGTATACCAGGGTTGTCTGAGGTGAGTGTGACCCTTATAATCAATGTATTAGATACATTCTAGTGCCTTATTTGTATGTATGAGGAGTGTATTCCGTTTTTATTCTTTCACTGTCTCTCGGTCACTGAGTTCCGAATATTCGTGAAATTAATTTAACCAAATATTCAGTTGCTGCACTATTCGGTTTTTGTTTAGTTTAAAACAAAAAGCAAACTGAATTTTCGTTAAACATTTATATATAGCGAATCATGTCCGTTCGACATCGTGAGTCTGAAACGATGGGTCTCTGTAGCAGCATCCGCTGCTTAATAAATGGAGCCCTATGTCTCAGTTTTGTAGTCTGGCATTACTGCAGTAATTGTCACTATTTTACAGGTACTGTACAGTTTTTATGTAATACTAATTGAATACTGTACTGTACTGTGCTAGTGTTAAGCTAAATTTAGTGCTATTGCACATCTAAAATATATTAGATCAAACATGTTTTCAAGTTGCTAAAGGGACATAATACTCATATGCTAAATCACTTGAAACTGATGCAGCATAACTGTAAAAAGCTGACAAGAAAATATCACCTGAGCATCTCTATGTAAAAAGGAAGATATTTTACGTCACAGTTTTCTCGGCTCACCAGAGTAAGTGCTGTGTAAAAAGTTATACTTCAGCTGCTGTCCAGCTGCAGGTAAAAAAAAATAAAAAATGAAGAAATGAACTGCAGCCAATCAGCATCAACAGTGCTGAGGTCATGAACTCTTTTACTGTGATCTCATGAGATTTCACTTAAAGGGCCATGATACCCAAATGTTGAAACACTTGAAAGTGATGCAGCATAGCTGTAAAAAGCTGACTAGAAAATATCACCTGAACATCTCTATGTAAAAAAGAAAGATATTTTACCTCAAAAATTCCTCAGTAGCCACGTCCATTGTAAAGGACTTCTAAGCAGCAAATCAGTATGTCTGTCCCGGGAGTGAGCTTACTTGCACACTCATCTTATTTCCCTATTCAGTTTAAGGAAGTTTACTATGAAATCTCATGAGAGTTACATGAAATCTCATGAGATCACAGTAAAAGAGTTCATGACCTCAGCACTGCTGATGCTGATTGGCTGCTGTTCATTTCTTCATTTTTATTTTTTTACCTGCAGCTGAGCAACAGCTGAAGTATATTTTTTTACACAGAACTTACTCTGCTGAGCTGAGGAAGTTGTGAGGTAAAATATCTTCCTTTTTTACATAGAGATGCTCAGGTAATATTTTCCTGTCAGCTTTTTACAGTTATACTGCATCAGTTTCAAGTGATTTAGCATATGAGTATTATGTCCCTTAAACTCTCATGAGATTTCATAGTAAACTTCCATTAACTGAATAGGGAAAAACCATGAGTGTGCACAAAGCTCACTCCCTTGCCTGTCCCGGGACAGACATACTGATTTGTTGCTTAAAGTCCTTTGCAATGGGGTTTGAATACTTAGGACATTTTGAGGTAAAATAGCTTTCTTTTTTACATAGAGATGTTCAGGTGATATTTTCTAGTCAGCTTTTTACAGCTATGCTGCATCACTTTTAAGTGTTTCAACTTGTGGGTATCATGGCCCTTTAAACACAGTGACAAGTAAACAAACAAATTCTACACTACTGTTACCATAACCCTACTTGGGTGAATACGGTAAATGCAAAGCTTTCATGTTTCATAGTTTTAAATGGTGATAAGTTTATATGTTACTCAATTAGTTTGTTTTCCATTATCGGGATATATTTTCCATAACTATACCTAGCGGTGTCTTAGATACTGTTATGTTTAGAGGACTTATTGAATTCAAACCACCTTATTATTGTATTGCATTTTCAATAAACACCGGATCTTCCTTGTGCGGCTAGCGGCCGGGGGCCGCAGAATGGAGGACTATACAGGATCATTTCTAGAAGCTTACTTGTATATTACATAGCAGTTATACAAACTACCATAGACAATATAGAAGCTTAGCCTCTCCTTTAATTATCTGATAGAGACACTGCCCCAATAGAAGATAAGTTATCTAAAAACAACAAGGGACATAGTTGATTAAAGGGACAGTCAACCTAAAAATTACTGTTACTTTTTTAGATTAGTTAATTAACAATCTTTACATCAAACTCTAGCCCAATTTTCTTCTAAATAAACTTTGGCAGAAAATACACTTACTAGATCTCATCTGAATGTTTTGAAATGGCCACCTGACTCCTCCTTCTCTGACGTCTCCCAAAAGCTTGATCTGCAGCACTAGTACAGGAACTTCTCGTCCCTGCGCGCTCCTTTCATTCAGTTTATTGTGAAACACATATGGCACCCCCCTTCACAGTATCTCCCCTCACTTTCAGAACGTTCTGTCTGCAGTCTGCACGAACTGGCCGATTAACACAGCTAGTGCTCTGTGATACTATTTATTTATGAGCTCTCAATGCGACAATTTGTAATTTCAACTCACGTCAAGGGGATTGTTCACCAAACTGCTTCTATGAGAGCAAACCCCCTAAAGTGTAACTATATGCTTATGCTACACAGGGGTTACATTTCCTGGGGCCGTGTACAATGTGAGTTATATAGCACTTTCCCCTGGAAGCCAAAGTACAGCTGTGCTCACACGCAAACAGAACTACTGCTCAAACACTTTTAAATTTACTTATTGGATTTGTGCAAATTCTAGCATCTGTATATGTATCTGTATGATTTTGCCAGATAGCACACATAGATCATAAAGCTATACATTTAAATCTGTGCTTCCACTTGTTTTGATCATAATAACAACTTGACATAACGTTAGAATAATGCCTCCATGTAAGGGAAAACATTTCTCAGAGTGCACCACAGGACTTCAGACCGTGGCGTTCCCCAGAGCATCAGCGAAGCGGAGATTAGATGTGAGGCGAGAGATGAATTTGATCCTCTGCACTATAAGACGCCCATGTCTGCCCGGATTCTATTGCCGACCAGAATGAGCCCCGGCACTTCCCTAGCCCCAGAGCCCTCCACCGCCGTCAAGGATTGTCTCTCTTCCAGGGTTAGGCTAACAATGATCATAGGGGTTAGAGACTGGTTTGTTGTTCTGAAAGCCGTTTATCAGCACAAGGAATATTCTGACAACATTGACGTCTGCACCCCTGAAACAGCAGCAGATAGGCGCTTAAAAAAACATAACGCTCTTGGTGCTATACAACTCACATTGTACACGGCCCCAGGAAATGTAAATCATAGCAAATGTTTTCCCTTTCACTTACATCATAACAACATAACATAACGTTAGAATAATGCCTCCATGTAAGTGAAAGGGAAAATAAATAAATAGTATCACAGAGCACTAGCTGTGTTAATCGGCCAGTTCGTGCAGACTGCAGACAGAACGTTCTGAAAGTGAGGGGAGATACTGTGAAGGGGGGTGCCATATGTGTTTCACAATAAACTGAATGAAAGGAGCGCGCAGGGACGAGAAGTTCCTGTACTAGTGCTGCAGATCAAGCTTTTGGGAGACGTCAGAGAAGGAGGAGTCAGGTGGCCATTTCAAAACATTCAGATGAGATCTAGTAAGTGTATTTTCTGC